>NW_022992226.1:0-195000 GCF_902827175.1 Gymnodraco acuticeps | reverse complement strand
GCTAAAATGCAAGATGTAATAATTAGTCTTCTAGTCTTTTTCCTTTTTATTTAACCTATTTGTGCTCAACCGGTCGACTGAATTAGGTAAATGTCACATTCTTTAATTTTTCTAACAAATGTTGTATATTACCCACATTTGGTCATCAGCTATGATTTCTGTCCTGTTAGTACAGCAAGCTAAATACCATTCACTTCCATCATATGACATATGTATACATCTGCATGCCTAGACACCACAAAAGGGAATTATTGTTCCATTTATTTTTACAGATGTGCTACCAGCCATATCCACTGGAATAAACTGGGCACACAGTCTCCGGTTATCTTAATACATCCATGTCTGTGACCATGTCTATTTATATAACAAATGTACAAAAGGTCCATTGAAAAACTCTACCTAGCCTACCATAATAAGATGTTGGGCCTTTCAACAACACAGACTCTGACCTAAACCATGTCCTGAACAGCAAAAGTAAATGGATGCCATTAAATCAGAGCTACAGAGTTAGACTGAAGCACTTTGAGTCACAACAGTCAATCCTATGAATATGTGTACCCCACTGTAAACAGTGAATGTGGATGCTCAGCTAGGCTTCAATCAGAGCGGAGTGACCGATTAACCGCTCAGTCAGAATATAAATGCAGTGTTTGAGGCATCAGCGACAGCTCAGAGACGTTCCTCAGCAGATACCTGTCTCTGACCTCACATGGCTCACTGCTGCTGATCTGAAGCTGTTCTTATCCCTCAGACATCCTCACTGCACTACTCCCTCTTCATATCTCGACCTCTGTAGTGGAATGTAACCAAGTACATCAACTCAAGAACTGAAGTTAAGTACACTTTTGAGTTACTTGTACTTTTCCATTTTATTATTTAAAAGTGTATTGATTCTTTATCTTTTGACTTAGTTCATCCACACATGTAATTCAGAATACAAACTCAAGTTTGTACATGAAATATAAATTAAACATGACAAAGAAACATATTTAAGGAAAATGTAAAAAATAATTAAATTACATTTTATAAAAATCATACCAAGGGAAATACAACATGTACTAGATAGATGTACTCACATTTTACTCACAGTACAGTACCTCACTGCATTTCATTTTCATAATTGAATACAAATAAATCAACTCTGCACACTTTAATGTTTGTAGTATTCTGTGTTTATATTTTTTAACGGTAGATTTGTTTATTCGAGTATTCTTACTTATTATGCATATATTAATATTTGGTATTGTTTAGATACCATAAAGATATATGTGTTCCTCCTGTTTGTTTGTTTTAGATTTTATTGTATTTTTTTCATTTTATTTTGTTATATTTTTAAGTAAATCTAATCTAATGAAATAATGATGTATTGATATACATGAATGTACCCAGCTGTATATACAGTCATTAAAATGAGCCCCAGCTATACCAGCTGCAACAACAAAGGGATGAACATTGATAATGATAATAACTCAATAATACATCTGTATAATGACTTTTTTTTATTTTGGGGAATGTTAGTCTTTTGACTATATCTTAAAGCCACATACTTACTGTAACACAGAGTATTTCTATTGTGTGTTATTGCTACTTTTATTTTATTAGTTACATTTCATTTTATATGTGTCCACCTCGTCAACATTATCTTTTGTACACAAATGGCACTTTATCTCGAGAACACAAAAAGATGCTTATTGATTCCTACACTGCCTTCCTCCAACATGTGCTTTCTGTTAGCAGATTCAAAGAGGAATCCGGGCTGGACAGTTTACCTGTCGGGGAAAAACATTCGATTACTAACGCTAATTGGAAGTAAGCCTGAAGTCTTCCGAAGATGAAAACATCAGCAACAACAAATCCTCCCTTCACTGCTGCCTGTAACCATAACACTGATTATACATAAACACGAACCGAGCAGCAAAGCAGCTGAGAGCCACACACACACACACACACACACACACACACACACACACACACACACACACACACACACACACACACACACACACACACACACACACACACACACACACACACACACACACACACACACACACACACACACACACACACACACACACACACACACACACACACACACACACACATACACTGGTCCTTACGAATATACAAATCACACAGCGCGACAGAAATATTTCTAGCCACGTTGGGCATGTCAGTTATTAATCTCCAGCAGTGAAGGCAGAGTGACGGGTGCAATGACCAAATACATCAAGGCAGAGGACACGCACACTGACCCTCTGCCCACCTGACAGGGTCTCTGTCTGGACAAGCTGAAAACACACACCTTTGGCCCACATGACAAGAGGTGTGTGTGTGTGGGATGGATGGATAGATGGATGGATAGATGGATAGATAGATGGATAGATAGATAGATGGATGGATGGATGGATAGATAGATGCATAGATGGATAGATGCATAGATGGATAGATGGATAGATGGATGGATAGATGGATGGATGGATGGATGGATGGATGGATAGATGGATAGATGGATAGATGGATGGATAGATGGATGGATGGATGGATAGATGCATAGATGGATAGATAGATAGATGGATAGATAGATGGATAGATGGATTGACAGATGGATGGATGGATGGATAGATGCATAGATGGATAGATGGATAGATGGATGGATAGATGGATGGATGGATGGATAGATGGATAGATGGATAGATGGATGGATAGATGGATGGATGGATAGATGCATAGATGGATAGATAGATAGTAGGGGTGTAACGGTACACGTACCCGTACCGAAATTATTCGGTACGGGCCCTTCGGTTCGGTACAGGTGTGTACCGAAGTGTACCGAACGAATATAACGTTAAACGTAAACAATTGAGAACGTGAACAACTTTTTGGAAGTAATCTCAGGTGCTGCGTCGCAGCATTCAGAGTAATTTGCTCACATTGGGTTCAACGCGTCATAGAGCGAGCAAGTCATTTCATTGGATGAGAGGCATACTATGAGAGCTGGTCAGAGGGATGCGTTCAAATGTAGTCAGTAATTTGAGGAACTGTCTAAAATTAATGGCGAACGCAGATAAAGTTGAGCTCGAAAATCCTCCAGCATCATTGAAGTCTCCGGTTTGGGAACATTTTGGTTTCGCAGTTACCTACAAGGATGACGGACAAAGACAGGTGGACCGAACCAAAGCTGTTTGTCGGCATTGTTCAACTAACATTGGTTACGCGGCTGGCAATACATCAAACTTGCACACTCTTGAAAAGGCATCACCCGAACGTGAATATCACCGGTACCAAAAGAAAAAAGACTGAAGTGCAAACCCAACTCCCACTAGCATTTAAGCCTCCACCACTCGCAGAGAGTTCAGACCGAGCCAAAGCTATTACAAACGCCAAGTATCATATATTATGTTGCCATGTTAGCAAAGCGATACCTGGCTGTATCTGCTACCTCTGTCCCTAGAGAGGGTGTTCTCCACAGCAGGAGACATTGTTAGTGCCAGCAGATCTGCCCTTTCGGCAGCAATGTGGACAAGTTCATTTTTCTTTAAAAAAACATGAAAATACAATGACAAGCAAGTCCTAATGTCAAGCTGGCTGCTTAGGAACTAGTACAGTACAGTTCATCGAAATGCTGCACCTTAATGTTTATTTTATTATATTTTGTATTTATTTGAGTGAATATTCACAGTTTAATAATAATTAAAAACCCAAAACTAATAGTTTATGGTTTGTGAGTACTAGTACAGTAAAGTTCAAATACAGATTATTTCAGTTCATCGAAATGCTGCACCTTAATGTTTATTTTATTATATTTTGTATTTATTTGAGTGAATACATTATTCACAGTTTAATAATAATAAAAAATATATATATATGTTTTGTTTTGTGAAAAAAAAATTCTGCTGTACCGAAAACGTACCGAACCGAACCGTGACCAAAAAACCGAGGTACGTACCGAACCGAAATGTTTGTGAACCGTTACACCCCTAATAGATAGATGGATGGATAGATGGATGGATGGATGGATAGATGGATGGATGGATGGATAGATGCATAGATGGATGGATGGATGGATGGATAGATGGATGGATGGATGGATAGATGCATAGATGGATAGATGCATAGATGGATAGATGGATGGATAGATGGATGGATGGATGGATAGATGGATGGATAGATGGATAGATGGATAGATGGATAGATGGATAGATGGATAGATGGATAGATGGATAGATGCATAGATGGATGGATGGATAGATAGATGGATAGATGGATGGATGGATAGACACACACACACACACACACACACACACACACACACACGGTATAAACCAAAACAAATGCATAATACATTTATATATATATTCAGTGAAGATTGTCTCTCACACAGGCAGGGACATATGGAAAATACACATTCACACATATACCAAGCCTAAATAAGCAATACTTTTAATAATAACATCTCTGAATCTACAAATGTATCATTGATTAACCATTAATCCATGTTTTTGGAGTGGGATCGCTAGAGCATGAAGTTAATTAAATGAAATAAGGAAAACAACTTGACACTGCTTAAATGTTTCCTCCCTCTCAGCCACAACTATTTGCTACTTAAAAAATGGTTTCTGCTCAGTTTCAATTATTAAAGAGGCAATTATGCTTTCTGTGTTTTCCCTTTCCTGCAGTGATATAAAGGTTTTAGTGCATGTAAATTACATTACATTACATGTCACTTGTTAGACGCTTTTATCGAAAGCGACTTACATACTCAATACTGTGGGCAATCCCCACAGGAGCAATTTGGGGTGAAGTGTCTTGCCCAGGGACACAACGACATGCTGACTGCAGTGGGGTTTGAACCTGTGACCTCCTGATCCGAATACCAACTCACAACCCACTGCACCACACGCCTCCCCATGTAAATGTAAATGTTCTGCAAAAGCTTGAATCCCAAAGTTCTCTTCCACACATTCCCTCTCTGCCTGAAACTCCTCCATTGGACTCCTTTGTTTACTTCCGTATGTAACACTCGCGCATTAATTGGTTAGCGCTCCAACACATTGTACGTGATAGGCGGGACATCTCTAAGCGGTTGACCAATCACAGCAGAGCCGGCCAGCTAACAAATCAGAGCAGACTGGGCTCTGGTTTCAGACTATGGTGAAAAGAGGTGCTGCAAAACAGGCAGTATGAGAAAAATAAAGAGCTTTATGAACATAATAGTGCCCCTTTAATCCAATGTTGCCTCGTGGTTCTGGTTCTTTTCACACTGAATTATAGCTTACACCAAGTGAACCAAGAGGAATACACATCAGGACAACCTAGAAATGTTATAACACCTAAATTAATAAGGAACATAATTAGTTTTAGTTTTTCTATAAACTGATCTAACAAGATATATTGGTATCAATATCTGCTTGTCTACGGCATGATTAATGTTTGGGATGTCACTTGGCTAAGGTTCGGTAAAGACTTGGAGAACATTTTCTGAAGTCCTCCACCACCTTTACAAATTGCATGTGGTAGATAATGTATTGCTTCCTTACATTTAAAAAAGGTTGCTGCTTGATGTAGTAATCAAGCAGCATACATTCCCCTGATTTGTTTGGCTGTACAAATGATAGAGTATAAAGTATATAAACATATTTTGGAGATGACTGGGTTGGACAGGTAACATATTCATTAAACTTTTTTAGCGGCGGTCATTGGTTATTATGATCACTATGTGGAAAACACTTTCCTGTGACTGACAGCAGCTCATGCAGCATTTTAATGAAGTGTATTGCTCTTTTATGGTGTCATAAACAGTGGCGGTTCTAGACCAATTTGACTGGGGGGGCCACTGGGGGGCCAGTTATTTTCTGAGGGGGGCACAATAAATGCAGGACGAAAAAGAGAACTAGACAGTATGAAGTAATTGCGCATAAGAAAACAATGCAATACAGTTATTGGTATTTGTTTCAGTACACTTATTTATTTCAAATATATCTTATAGTTATTACTGTTAGCTTCAGCTTACGTTATAGTGCAATGTTTGCACTAACACCATATTTATATAAAAATAAAGGCAATGAACAGTTACATCTCTACTTTACATAAGGGTGTCTGCACAATCTCACATTACAGCAACAAAATCCTGCGGTTTTTGGCAAACCGAGTACCAGAAAATATACATTTAAAAAAACAAAACTTTTCATTGTTAAGGGGGCCACAGGGGGGTCAGAGGTCAGTGTTAGGGGGGCACTGCCCCCCCCCCCCCCTAGAACCGCCCCTGGTCATAAATATCTCAACAAGAAATCATTTATCATGAGTTTCATTAGTCAAGACAACAGATGGATGTCTTAGAGTAAATAATAATGATGAAGTGGTCTACCTTTTCTCCATTATTATTAGCTGGACTGCTGGAGTGGGTATCTGCTGTTGATAGGAAAGTTAAATTGTTGGTCGTAAGAAGCATACATCAGGGTTGCCAACTCTCACGCATCTGGCGTGTGACACACGCTTTCACTCTCAATCTCACGCTGCCCAAACTATTCTCACGCCAAAACAAGAATACTGAAGACTAGAAACGGGTTTGAAAACTTTTGTCACGTAGTGATCGTCTTCTCAATAGAACATCTTTGATAATGTCTTCTGGCCAATCAGAATCAAGATAACGGCGTGGTGTTTTTGCTGGAAGTCCTGACGGAGAATACTTTTGCTATAGAACATCTCTATACATCGATACAACATTACGTGTTGATAGAAATCAACACGGGTTTTCAGCATGTCAACTCTTTCACCTGTGGGGAAGTTGCAGGATTGGCTCCAGGTCGCCCTTTTTATTTACTACAAGACAAATGTGCCTTTTCATTTCATAATATAATAATCTAAATCTAAACCTCACGCGTGGCGTTTCACTGTCAAGGGGAGCGTGTATGTAATTACATTGCAAATACTGACTACCATAGATTACCCAACAAAAATACTCTGGAGTACACTGGTACACTGCCGACCCGTATTGCGCATGCGCAGATCTAAGATACAGTAGAAAGGATAAAAAGTAAAAGTCCGCTGCTTATAGAGTGGCCCTCCATGGGACCTTATTTACTGCGGTCAAGCCAGCCTCCACTCGGGAAAACCTAGTCAAGTCAGCCCGCACGTGATATTGCGGTGCGCGAATATCCTATGCATTACGGTAGTTTCCTGGAAACACTGCCTTCAAAATAAAAGCACTTACTCGGTCAATAACATATACACCAAAATAACATACCAAACATATTAAATTAAGAAATATGTACTATATAATGTGATCAATAATTATTTAAAACAAACTACGTATAACTACCACATTATAAATGAGTGAATGTGAAACTTAAGGAGTTTCAAAATAAAAGACCTTTGAAATATCTATTGTATGAGCTATCATCCCTCTGTGTTAAAATGAGAATTTGTATACACTGCTGGAAAGAGGATATTCCTAGCTTTCTAATGATATCAGGATTGTTGTTGTACTCCAAATATTAAGTGAAATATGACATATGACTGTCACCGCGTCATCATTTTGAGAAAAAGGCCTTCAAAGTTTTCTCTTCTCTGGAATCCATCGATCTGATTGATTATTAGCGGAGCAAATTATCAAAATACTACGGAGGGAAGATATTTTCATTTGGATTACTGGTCTGGGGGAAGCTCGCGAGTGTGTGTGTGTGTGTGTGTGTGTGTGTGTGTGTGTGTGTGTGTGTGTGTGTGTGTGTGTGTGTGTGTGTGTGTGTGTGTGTGTGTGTGTATACGTGTGTCTGTGTATGTGTAATTTTGCGTTTGTGTGTATTGTGTTTGTTTCCCGGGGAAAACCCTCACGAGAAACACCGGCTGTTGTTATGCCTGCTGTGACGTTAAGTTACTCCGTTCTCCGCTTGTAATTATGCCGTTACAAGCTTCAAAGTTGTATTTATCATCTGAATTTGCCGAAAAAAGTTTAATATTCTTAAAGCCAAGACTTTGTATAATTGAAATCAGATGAAAACAAACTGTAACGGACCCTGCCGTGTTATCTATGATTACTCTACTCTTACATTCATAATGTCAGCCGGAGGGAGGGGGGGCGGCGCTGCGGAAGAGCAGATTGCCTGTCATCTTCCCTTTACAAGCTTAAAGAATGTATTTATCGTGTGAGTTTGGAAATAAAAGCCAAGACTTTGTTTGTTTAAAATCAAACAAAACACACAAACCCCGAAAAAATAGTTTTTTACGCAAATCCACGTTTATTTTGAAATGAGCCGTTGCGACTTCCGACTGATTTCGATAGAGCGGAAACATATGATGTTTGTCAATTTAAAAGATAATTTTGCAAGTCAAAAAAAAAAAAATGTGTCGTAAAACTGAAGTAACACATTTGTTTGTTGGACCTGTCTGCTGCATTCGACACGGTGAACCATCAGATCCTCCTTCGCACTCTCCAAAAACTTGGGGTTTCAGGCTCTGCACTTTCCCTCCTCACCTCATACCTCAAAGACCGTACCTACAGGGTAACTTGGAGAGCGTCTGAGTCCGACCCTTGAAAATTAACTACAGGGGTCCCTCAGGGCTCTGTTCTTGGTCCCCTCCTCTTCTCCCTGTACACAAACTCGCTCGGATCAGTCATTAGCCCGCATGGTTTTTCATACCACTGCTACGCTGACTACACCCAATTAATTATGTCCTTTCCCCGCTCAGAGACCCAGGTCGTCGCACGCATCTCTGCTTATCTAGCTGACATCTCTCAGTGGATGTCTGCTCATCACCTCAAGCTCAACCTTGACAAGACTGAGCTGCTTTGGAAAAGATTGTCCCACTCTTGACCTAACAATCAACATCGGCACCTCTGTTGTTTCCCCGACTCAGACTGCAAGGAATCTGGGTGTGATCCTAGATAACAACCTGTCCTTCACTGCAAACATCGCTGCTACAACCCGTTGCTGCAGATACACGCTTTACAACATCAGGAAGATACGTCCCCAGCTGACACAGAAAGCGACGCAGGTTCTGGTCCAGGCTCTCGTCATCTCACGCCTAGACTACTGCAACTCCCTCCTGGCTGGTCTACCTGCATGTGCCATCCGACCTCTGCAGCTCACCCAGAATGCAGCGGCTCGTTTGGTCTTCAACCTTCCTAAATGTTCACACACCACTCCGCTCCTCCGCTCCCTTCACTGGCTTCCGGTAACTGCTAGAATCCACTTCAAGACACTGGTACTTGCTTACCATGCTGCGAATGGATCTGGCCCTTCGTACATCCAGGACATGGTTAAACTGTATACCCCAGCGCGTGCACTACGCTCTGCATCAGCCAAACGACTCGCTGCACCCTCGCTGCGAGGGGGACCCAAGTTCCCATCAGCAAAAACACGTGGGTTTGCTATCCTGTCTCCAAAATGGTATAATGAGCTCCCCATTGACATCAGGACAGCAGAAAGCTTACACCCCTTCCGGCGCAAACTGAAAACTCATCTCTTTCGACTCCACCTCGAGCGATAGAATTATTAACAAAGCACTTATATACTAATAAAGGACTGGCTTATCTATAGCCAGTTGAGTAGCACTTGAAATGTTTGGCTCTATGAAACCTGATGTACTTATATGATTCTGTTTTCTTCAAGGTTGTGTCTTCATGGTCGAATGTACTTATTGTAAGTCGCTTTGGATAAAAGCGTCAGCTAAATGCAATGTAATGTAATGTTTGTGTGAAGCGCTCAATGAACTACATCTCCCGTCTCGCACCACACACCAAGATGGCCGTCACGTTGGCACATTTCACTTCTTTCTTTCAGAATGAGGTGAAAAGTATTAAACGAGGTGAAAATCACTACAAGTCTGGGCATGTTGAGAGCTGTACATACAGTACACACAAGGGGAGTTAGTTGGTTCCGTAAGAGCCAGCATGCGGGACCGGGATTCTGGAATTTGTAGTCTTTCTTGTTGCGTATTTTTCATAGTCTTATAACAGTTTTACGACAAACTGTGACTTTTTTGACATGGAAATTATTTTTTAAGATTGACAAACATCATATGAGTAATTCATGACACAATTCAAACGGGATCGAAAGATAATCTTTCTCCAGTGGCGAACCTTCGTGTCTATCACAACTGGACCTTCTGTAGACACACACATACCCCACCCCACCCCGGCGTTATAATGTCTATCTAGTCACTGAATTGTCGTCTTGAAAAGGGTACTCACAACAATTCCGCAACAACTTCATCTTCACCTGTTGCACTTGTCATTTCAACGTTAAAAACAATAAAACGGCATGAATTGCTTCGTCGCATTCATCTAGATCCTCTGTCTCGAGCCAGTTAACTAGCGGGCCTTCTAGAGCACTGTTGTGTATTAGTAAAAATACATTAATGAAGCAAGGGACAGAGGATACGGGTACTAAGCTCTTTACTGTTGTTCATGCTTCTTTTCCGCAACAGCATCAACTCCCGGGTTTACCTTCGGCACGAAATGCGCCCGTAGTGCAGTCACGGCATGGTTGTATGTAGTTCCCGTTTCAGTCAATGTGTAGAAAATCCTCTGTGCTTCGGTTCCGACGCTGTGTAGCAGCGTAGCACGTATACGGGTATCCGGCCACTTGGCTCCTTCCACGTCGATCACTAGCAGGTAGTTTTCGAACATTTTTAGCCATGTTCCAAATGGCATAGTAGGTTCTCCCGGACACTGAAGAAAGGTGGGAGGTAAAGGAGTAGAAGCCACGGCCATCCTCGTCGCCAATTTGTTGTGTATTAGTAAAAAGACATTAATGAAGCAAGGGACAGAGGATACGGGTACAAAGCTCTTTACTGTTGTTCATGCTTATTTTCCGCCACAGCATCAACTCCCGGGCATACACTTATTCTCTCCACATTGTAGGTTACTCTGGTTACACGGCGCCCCCTATTGGCAGGAGTATATCAGAACACAACAAGCACCCTGGAACCTAGGGAAACTCTGAAAGAACACGCCCATTGGCTACAAATCAATATATTATTGGTTGATCAAACTGTCAGTCCAAACGTACGCTCTCATTCAGTGCAACGGCCAGAGCATTCGATCAAGGATGTAGAATACCTTGGTTGAGGGACAAGATCTGATTGGTTGCTTTCTTTTCTAACACAAAACATGCGTAGTGCATGGTCCGAGAAGGACAAACAAATCAACGTAACACTGTAATATTACAGATCAACAACACAGAAAACATTCTCATTTATTCATTTCATATACATTTTATTACATTTTATTTATATCATTAAATCGATAATTTTCATCTGAGTGTTCCTCTGAATACCTTGAAGGCCCTGACGGTTTGCCACTGTCTTTCTCTCTCCATTGACTTCAATGCATACTTTTTCCAAAATAAGGTCCCATGGGGCGGAAGTAGATGGGCGTGACTTCGCCACTCTATAGAGAGGCGAAGTCCCTCCCCTTCCGGTGGGACTCATGGGACCCAAAGTTGGCAACCCTGGCATATGTAAGACCAAATAATATACTGGTTTTAAACACAGAGGACGTTATTAAATTAACACACAGCACAGGAGCTTCTTCAGCAGCTTTTCATGAATTTTTACACAACAAACAATAAGGAGCCGGTTAAGAGCCCGGACTGCTCGTGTATAGTTAATAGATAAATAAATAAGTTAAAAGAGATACATAATTGATTTGGTTAATGTGACAATATTCGGTAGACATGATTATTGTTTGGATGTTGATGCAGATGTTCATTATGTTTCTGTGTTAGGATAGTAAATACGTGCAGAGAACGTAAACACACACTTGAGTGAAGTCACGTGCAAGCAAGGGACGAAGTACGCAGGATACTGCTGACGCTGGAGGAGAGGGAGCTCATTTACCTGTGTGAGCATCTAAAGTGTAACGCACCTGTTGGGGGGTTTGCCAGCAAAACAAGACGCACCCTCAACAGGTTGGTGGAGACGACGTTAGATGAAATCGAGGAGGATGAAGAGTCCGCAGAGTCGTATCAGCAGTATCTGCAGCATGTGCTGTCCTACCTGGCCTCTCTGAAGCCGACACCGGGGGAAACTGAGGCTGAGATTGTAATTCAGGAGACAAGTGAGTTAGAGAAGTTGAAAATGCAGTACCAGAAGTTACAGCAGCAGATGGAAGAGGAAATTGGGGCGTTGGAGGAAAAGATCAAGCGGAAGACACAAGCAGCAGGAGGAGACACTGCGCCTGCCAGCGTGATCGCAAAGGTAGGACAGGGACACAAGGACTGCCACCACAGCACCAATCAGACTGCCCGAGGTGACGATGAGGCGGGAGTTCCGGATAATTGGACCGATTGGTGAAGCGGGGAAGCACTTATTTTAACTGATATTATACATAATGTATTATACTCTTATAAGATGTATGTAGATATTTCATCTCCGGCCTTGTCAGGTATTGAACAATCAATAAATAAAGAACACAGAATTGTTAAATATAAAACACAGAATTTGTGTGATTATACTAAATTATGTAAATAACACCACTGCATATTTACAACTGTTACACATGCTGATGTAACGCAAATGTTCCAACTTGGGATCAATAAAGTATATCTTATCTTAAGATGATCGATTGCTACTGCCATATTTGCAAAATGTGCCTCTGAACCTTGACAAGTGCATGTTTCAGGCTTATCAATTAATGTAATGTAAATGTAATGTTATCAATTAACAACAGGGGTCACAAACATAAGACCAGCTGTTAAATAAAGCTCTTCTGACCTTAGCTGGCATGTGTGTATATATATTAATGCTGTCCATTATTGGCACAAGCTATTTTCACCCATTTATTAATTATATGTTTTAAATGTGAGTGTTTCCTATCCCCTAAACCTCCAGGGATGTACACAGTTTAATACTGGCAACTTCTTATTATGGGAAATACGAAAACGTCTTTTAAAACTACAACTCCCAGTAGAGACGTGCCATAGATAGAGAACATGTTACGAAACAGAATAGCCAGCATGTGTAGTTTTGGGGACGGGGTGGGGGAGGGGGGGACGCGGTGGACCCGTTCAAATCCAGTTTTGGACAGTCTGCCGTGGTTCCATCCCATTGCAAGTGCTGTTCGAGGCTCGGCGTAACCCTCGGAGCACACTCTCCAATCACAGAGCTTGAGGACTATCACGGGGTTTGTCAAACAGAGCACATGGTGTAGTCCAAACGATAGCTGGGGATTCTGGGTAGTGTAGTGTCTTCTGCCATCCTTTACTCCGAAAAAATATTTGTTTCTCCGAATCGAAGGGGAAAAATACAAAAGCATTGCACACAATTTAAACCAATCAATGTTGTGTAATTAACAAGGATAATCTGGTGTTTTTTAGTCGATGAGTAGTGCAGATCACTGTAAAATCAATCGACAGTAAGAGGAATACTTACTTCCGGGTGTACAATTCTCCGTTATCCAATGGGAATGGACGCTCACATTGCCTTTAAGGGCAGCCGACACAAACGAATGCCGTGCTTCCATGAGCGTCAAATCCCGCCGCAGATGGGAATACATTGCAATCAGATGCTTCCATGAGCGTCAAATCCCGCCACAGATGAGAATACATTGCAATCAGTTGAAAGCTATTTGCGTCCCTTTATGACGCTGAAGGAGCCTAGGAGCGTCACAACTGGACGCCACGGACACTGACCAAACGTCGCTCCTAGACGCTTAGGGAGTGAGAGTGTGTTGGCCACAGGCAGCAAGGCAGTGCACTTACAACTACAATGCATGTTAATGTTGATCTAATACAGCTTCGGCGATCCACTAGCATCCCCCCCCCCCCCCGTGGTGGCTTTGGAAATCCTCCCGTATTCTGAGGTCTGAAGGTTGGCAGGTATGCGCTGCACACCCTCAAGAACATACTCTAGTGGACTCCTCCTCCGACCAACTGCATCGCCTGATGAACTTGACACAAGATCCAAAGGAGTCAGCGCAGAATTTCTTATTCAGAGCAATAGAACTGAAAGAGAAGCTAATGAGAAAAGCCAGTGATGATGTTGCAGGTGAGGAAGGTGAGCAGTTTAGCCCAGCGCTAATTCAGAAACAATTCCTCCGCTCCATAGAGACTGGTCTTTACAGTAATGCGGTTAAGTTCCAGTTCAAGCCGTATCTCAGTGACCGTACTGTCACAGATGAGGTGTTAATTGAGCGAATCAGTGAGGCTGCAAACTTAGAACAAGAAAGACAAATAAAACTGAGAAAGTCAGTCATAAACAAGCCCCCAAAAGTCAGTGAAGTGCAGACGGAGGTGTATCCACCTGACGCCTCAGCGGCAGCAGTTGACACTGTTACTCACCGTGAAGTAGGGGGGAAGAGTAAGAAAAGTCAAGGACCCAAGACAGAGACAGACCCAATAGGAGCGCTCAGGGCGGAGGTTCTAGAAATTAAGAAGTTGATGTTACAGACAGTGGAGGCCACACAAGCTAGACCGACAGAGAAAACGTTCACACCCAGCCGTAGTCGGCCCAGGGGTTGTAGGGCGTGTCAGGAAGCTCAGATAGGTGACTCCTGCAGACATTGCTTTAAGTGTGGGCAAGAGGGGCATCTCTCTAGAGGATGTCGACGGGCCAGAGAGCAGCAGGGAAACGAGACCGGGCTGCCGAGCCGGGACCCTCGGTAGCCCGTGAATCATCCAGTCTCAACATGCAGCAAGCTGTCCCCCCTCCCGCACCGCCTCAAATCTCATCAGTCAACTACCTCCCACCACGACGCAAGGAAAAACTCATCAAGTTGATTGCGAATAGACACATTGTCCACTGCACACTGGATACGGTTCCAGTAGTAGCATTATGGGACTCAGGCGCGCAGGCGACCATCATTAATGAAGAATGGAGAAAGCTGCACTTACCACACAGCACGGTGCGACCTCTCAGTGAATTGTTAGGCTCAGACATTTTGTTGGGAGTGGCAGCCAACCAGACTGAGATTCCCTTCATGGGCTGGGTGGAGGTAGAGTTTAGACTAGGGAAAGAATCCGCCAGGACAAAGCCACTTCTAGTACCTATTTTAGTGTCAAGTGACCCACACGTAGCAGCGGAGCCCATAATTGGCTACAACGTGATATAGGAAATAACAGGAGAGGGTAGTCAGACAACAAAGACAGAGACCATCCATACTGTGTGTCAAGCCTTCCAGATAACAGTCAAGACAGCACAAGCAGTGATTCAGCTTATCCATGCCCCTATTAGTGAGGAAGATGTAGGAATGGTACACACAGGAAAAAGAACAATCACTCTGGGCGCTGAACAGATCACCACACTGTATGTTAATGTCAACACTGGGGCTCAGTATCATGGCCAAGACCTGCTTCTAGTCCCAAGTGAAGAGCCGACATTGCCAGAGGGGGTGGTGATAGAGGAGGGTCTAGTCAGGGTCCCCAGAAAAAGGTCAGGTTATGTACCAGTCCCCATCGCCAACACAAACAAATACAGTGTAACCCTGACTCAGCGCACTGTTGTTGGTCACCTGCAAACAGTCAAAACCGCCTATGCGGCCAGTGTTGAGCAGATAACCGGAGGAGAGGGATTAAAATCACCAACTAACACCGCATCAGCCCCAGGTGACAACTCAAAAAAACATAAACCCGCCTGGTGGGACCCTCCGGTCGACCTTAGTCACGTAAACGAGGAGCAAAAGAGGATCACAAAACAGCTGCTGAGAGAGGAGTGTCACGCGTTCGCATACGACGATGCAACCCTGTCTCCTAAAAATTACGTTCCCACAGAACTAAACTGCATTCTCAATTACGTTTAGCTAGAAACGTATTTTCTCCCACGTTACGTTTGTTATGAACGTATCTTAAATACGTTTATTTTCTACATATCTTCTAGAAACGTATTTTCTCCCACGTTACGTTCGTTATGAACGTTTCTTAAATACGTTTATTTTCTACATATCTTTGCCATTTATTGCCTTGCTTATAATAATGATAATAGTCATTTATAAATATCATTTTAGAGCACACATTTGAAATCGAGAATCGGGCTCGATATATGGTTAAATTAAAATCAGTAGGCGAGGCTGTAATTTCGGCAGCTGTTACTCTCACGAGCGAGGCAGAAAATAATAGTTTTAACATGACAAAAAGCTGCTGTGTTGTTTATTGCACCTCAAAGATTAAAACAAATCCAGAGTTACTTGTTTCTGTACTTCCTCTAAGAAGAAAGGACAGTAAAAGAAGAGCTCTGTGGCTTCAGGCTTGATCGCCGTTCAAATGACAGCGTTGGTTTCCCCAAAAGTGGGCGGGGCTGTAAAGTGACGTTTTACTATCATCTATTATTCAAAACCATTCTATTTATTCTAACGTAAATTATATGCCAGTGTTTTATCTTTTTATTTATTTGTTTTTATTTTAAATCGTATAATGTCGGACTTTTTTCCCGTCTGTGAGGAAAATAAATGGGGTTTAGAGCCTCAAAATACTGAAATCTGTATTTTTTAAAATCTTTTCCTTCTAATTTGTTATTATTTTCTAAATAACACACTGTTATTTACTCAACCATAACACACAATTATCCTTGTTTTTATTTATTCGTTTAATTCTATAATCTTGGGCTTTTTAGCCGTAAATAAAGTCACCGGAAACAGGCGGGACATTTCGAGCGATACACACCACAAACCCACCGAACTGATTACCCAAGATCCTCAGCTTGAAGCTCGTTGATTGGATGTTTTAGCCGCAATAAACGCTGGTATATGGTGTTAATAAGTTGTGATATCCGAAAACGAAAAATAAAATAATACCTAATTCAGAGTGTTCTTGCTTTTCTCTTTGGAAGTCATCACATAACGGCATTGTAATACACGGTTCGGCTGCATTAAATATTATACATCTGCCGTAGTTCTTTATTTATAGAGCCCTGATGAGAAGACTTCTAGACAAACATGAGGAACTGCCGCCAAAACTGAATACTTGATGTGGATCATAAATATATCAACAATTAAACAACATCTTCAATTTATTTTCATAAAATACGTCTCCTTGCAGTATCAATAGTAATTCGGCTGACTTTTATATTTGATCCAATGGGTAGATAATAGGTTATATTTACACCATAACGGTGCACAGCTGATAGAAAAGGACTTGTAGTTTTTAAAGATATTACTGATTTTCTTTGAATATAAGAATGTAAATACTGAGTTGAGAGAATAGTCAGGGGATTTGGGTGATGGGAGACACATCTACTGTATGGATTCAGAATTTCAATAGCGTACCATTAAATGACGGATATACCTTTCTGTCTGTGATGTTTTACAAATCAGATATTAATGTGTAGAAGTAAAACATGTGAAATAATATAGCAATATCCTGTAAAATTATGTAAAAACATGAATAAAACTACACATCTTCAGATGTTATACATACATAAGTGTTCTACACTAATAATACAAAGTTATTATTAGTATGCTGTGTGTACCTTGTGTGCACCGCCTAGTGGTTAAAGCACGTTATTGAATTATTTTTGTTGAATAATGTTATTTGATGAAAACAATATTAAGAGTACATACTTTCATAGGGGGAAAGTAGAAGGTCAATGATAGAAATATAGAATATAAAAAGTCAAGAAGATACTATAAGTGATCTCTACAATAAAACAGTTTAGTGCACGATGTACAAAGATATTAATAGGAGGATGTGCAAAACAGAAAAACGAATTAACCTTTATTAACACATTAAAGAATACTTTAGGTTAAGGTCTTATTTTAAACAAGAAAAAAGCTTTGGGGGTATCTATCTACCGATGAATATTAAGCCTGACAAAGTACTTAACGTCTAATATATTGCTTTCCTGCAATGTTAACTATGTTGAAGCACTTCTTTTAACTGATATTATACACATTAATTATACTCTTATGTATGTAGATAGAATAAGAAATGTGCAGAATATGACAGTTTAATGGTGGAGGTACACACATATTGATAGATGTCTTGTAATGCGCTGTTGAGGAACCTGCGACCCAAGTTGTGTATATGATCAAGAAACCTTAGAAAATCTTGAAATCTTGAAAGGGATGTGCAAAATAGCCATTATACAGTTTTTAATTAACTATTAGTAGAGAATAACGAGTAATGAATATACTTTATAGAGATCTGCAGATAAATGTTTTGTCTTCTCAAGCACCACCTATCAAATATCTCTCCTGATTGTTGGCACTTGACAATCACCTTCCCTGAATTTTACTCAGGTGTAACTAAAGTCTGCTTTAAGGGTTGTTTATATTTCACATCATTAATCAGAATCTGCAAAGTAACTAAACTAAATGTAGTGGAGTAAAAATACCAGGTTAACCTCTGAATTGTAGTGGAGTAGAATTACAAAGTAACAATGAGCTGTGGTGTGGGTATATATTAATGCTGCCCATTATGGATATAAGCGATTTTTACCCATTTAGTAATTACATGTTTTAAATGTGTACACACCAATGTGTTTCCTATCGCCTAAACCTCCAGGGCTGTACACAGTTTAATACTGGCAACTTCTAATTTTGGGAAAAACGTCTTTTAAAACTACAATTCCCAGTAGAGACGTGCCATAGAGAACATGTTGCGAAACACAATAGCCAGCATGTGTATTTCTCGGGGGGCGTTCGAGTCCAGTTTTGAATAGTCTGCCGTGGTTTCGTTCCATTTCAAAGAGCTTGACGCTCGGCGTAACCTTGGCGCACTGCCACTCCAACATCACGGGGTTAGTCAACGGGACTGTAGTCCCAAACGATAGCTGGGGATTATGGGTAGTGTAGTGTCTTCGGCCATCCTAAATCTCGAAATGTCCCGTCTGTTTCTGGTGACTTTATTTACGGCTAAAAAGCCCAAGATTATAGAATTAAACAAATAAATAAAAACAAGGATAATTGTGTGTTATTGTTGAGAAAATAACAGTGTGTTATTTAGAAAAGAATAACAAATTAGAAGGAAAAGATTTTAAAAAATACAGATTTCAGTATTTTGGGGCTCTAAACCCCATTTATTTTCCTCACAGACGTTTATACGATTTAAAATAAAAACAAATAAATAAAAAGATAAAACACTGGCATGTAATTTACGTTAGAATAAATAGAATGGTTTTGAATAATAGATGATAGTAAAATCTACGTCACTTTACAGCCCCGCCCACTTTTGGGGAAACCAACGCTGTCATTTGAACGGCGATCAAGCCTGAAGCCACAGAGCTCTTCTTTTACTGTCTTTTCTTCTTAGAGGAAGTACAGAAACACGTAACTCTGGATTTGTTTTAATGTTTGAGGTAAACGACACAGCAGCTTTTTGTCATGTTAAAACTATTATTTTCTGCCTCGCTCATGAGAGTAACAGCTGGCGAAATTACAGCCTCGCCTACTGATTTTAATTTAACCATATATCGAGCCTGATTCTCGATTTCAAATGTGTGCTCTAAAATGATATTTATAAATGACTATTATCATTATTATAAGCAAGACAATAAATGGCAAAGATATGTAGAAAATAAACGTATTTAAGATACGTTCATAAGGAACGTAACGTGGGAGAAAATATGTTTCTAGAAGATATGTAGAAAATAAACGTATTTTAGATACGTTCATAACGAACGTAACGTGGGAGTAAATACGTTTCAAGCTAAACGTAATTCAGAATGCAGTTTAGTTCTGTGGGAAAGTAATTTTTAGGAGACAGGGTTGGACGATGACCACATCGGCTCAATCCCCTCACTGAAACTCCACATCACGCTGCACGACACTACCCCAGTAAGAAAAACGTACATGGCAGTCCTGGGATATTTTTGAGGTTCAGAACTTGGAGGAGTACGCATCAACTCTGCTATATACAGAACTGTGTGAATAATGTGACTGTTGAAAAACGTATTCAGATATACCCCAACCAGAAGCCCTGGATGACGAAGGAGGTCAGAGCTCTCCTCAAGGGCCGAAACATTGCCTTCAGGTCTGGTGATAGTGCTCAATACAGTGCAGCCAGAGCCAACCTGAAGAGAGGCATTAGGGATGCCAAAGTAGCCTACAAGAGGAAGATTGAGGACCACTTCAACAAAAACGATCCACGGCGGGTGTGGCAAGGTATACAGCACATCACCAACTACAAGAACAATAACAGCACAACGGTTGACGGGGACGCCTCACTGGCAGAGGAACTTAATTGTTTCTTTGCTCGTTTTGAGGTCAATGCAGTAGAGACGGACACAACAACCTCACCAGCATCCAACAGTCACACCCTCACTGTGCAGGAGCATGATGTGAGGCGTGTGCTCAGAGCGGTGAACCCGAGGAAAGCTGCAGGCCCTGATGGCGTGACGGGAAGGGTGTTGAAGGAGTGTGCAGACCAACTTACGGAGGTCTTCACAAAGATCTTCAACCTGTCACTCTCCAAATCCATCATCCCTTCGTGCCTGAAATCTGCCACAATCATCCCTCTGCCGAAAAAAAACATCATCTACAGCCTCAACGACTACCGTCCGGTAGCACTCACACCGCTCACCATGAAGTGTTTCGAGAGGCTGGTCCTGCAGCACATCAAAACCATTCTCCCACCCACCTTCGACCCAAATCAGTTTGCGTATAGAGCAAATAGGTCTACAGAGGATGCCATCGCCACTGTTCTTCACAGTGCACTGTCCCACCTTGAACACCAGGGGAGCTATGTGAGGATGCTCTTTGTTGATTACAGTTCTGCCTTTAATACAGTCATCCCGGGAAGATTGGTTTCCAAGCTATCTGACCTAGGATTTTCCCCAAACATCTGCCAATGGATTGAGGACTTCCTAACTAACCGCCCCCAGACAGTGAGAATAGGTCCTCACCTCTCCTCCACCCTCACACTCAGCACCGGTTCACCACAAGACTGTGTGCTGAGCCCCATGCTCTACTCCCTGTACACCTATGACTGTGCCCCCACTCACCCCACCAACACCATCGTCAAGTTCGCGGACGACACAACCGTGGTTGGACTGATCACAAGAGGAGATGAGTCAGCCTACAGGGATGAAATCCAGAGACTGGCGGTGTGGTGTTCAGATAATAACCTTGTTCTGAACTCCATAAAAACAAAAGAACTCATTATAGACTTCAGGAAAAACAGCACAACACCAGATCCACTGTACATCAACGGCAACTGTGTGGAAAGGGTTCCCGCCTTCAGGTTCCTCGGCACACACATTGCTGAAGATCTATCCTGGTCTATCAACACCACAACATTTGTGAAAAAGGCCCAGCAGCGACTCCACTTCCTGAGGATCCTCAGGAAAAACAACATGGAGGAGAAGCTTCTGGTGTCTTTCTACCGCTGCTCCATAGAGAGTGTGCTGGCATATTGCCTAACCACGTGGTGTGCCAGCTGCTCAGAAAAGGACAGGAAAGCCCTTCAGAGGGTCATCAACACAGCCCAGAAGGTCATCGGCTGCTCACTGCCTTCTCTGGAGGAACTCTTCAGCCAACGTTGCCTCAACAGAGCAGGCAAAATAATTGCAGACTCTTCACACCCTGGACACTTCCTGTTTGCTCTTCTGCCCTCCGGTAGACGCTACAGGTCAATTCAATCAAGGACAAACCGACTGAAAAACTGTTTTTACCCCAGAGCCATACGAGAACTGAACACCGTCAAACGCTGAACTGAACAGTTACAACTTCCAACTGCACTACTTTTTAATAGTTGTATTAACTTATTAACTGATCGACATCAGAGATGCAAAATATCATCCCTGTGTTTTTTATATTGTAAACTGTATTTAAATAATGTGCGGGCATGTATGCATGTTGGTATGGATGTGTGAGCATATGTTTAATGTGTATATATGTTTATATTAGGGGTGTAACGGTTCACAGAAGTCACGGTTCGGTTCGTACCTCGGTTTGGAGGTCACGGTTCGGTACGGTTCGGTACAACAAGAAAAAGCAAAAAAAAGTCCCAAATGCATAATTCCAGGTTTGTTGTTATTTATGTTTGAACAGTAGTGCAAGTTTCAGTTTAAAAATAAATAACTCTGACATTTTGAATAATTAACTGTATTAAACAGTTAAAAACAAACCATACACAGTACCACACACACTCAGATGGCCATATTATCTATAATGGCTGATGTCAAACAAAAAGGTTTCATCAAGCTGTAAAACTAAAAAGAATGTCTTGAAAATATTACATCATAAATAATAAGAAAGTGTTTCAAGAGCGCATAGTCGTTGAAAAACATATGCCAAAAGCTTCCGTTATTTATTTTGGTCTCTCGGCTCTCATGTCTATTGGCTTCTTAAAAACAGCGGGGATCAGCTGTTGAACTGCTGTTGTCTTTTGCCGGGCTCAGGTGATTGGCAAATCTGGGTGATGCCTTCTGATATGATTTAGCATGTTTGGCGTGTGTTACCATTAGCATACCGCACCACTGTAGAACAACGCCGACACACCGTCCTCGTCCGATCCACCACTCGCACTCCATCGTTATTGTAGTCCACAGGGAACCCGAAATGTTCCCACACAGCTGATTTAAAAGAAGCAGGTGGGTTCTAGCTCCTGTGTGTTATCTGAAATCGCCATACTAACTTTTCTTCTTCTTGTATTTTGTTCGTTTTGTTGTTGTGTTTCTTCTTGTTCTTCATTTGTTGTTTAAGGGCGGCTGGCAAACAGCTTTTAGGCGCAATACCGCCCCCTGGATTATATATAGTGTAGTGGATACTGCCCTGAATGACAGACTTTTTTCCCACTCGTAAAAAAAAGGCGTATTCGTCGTGTGACTGCGTGTGCCGAACCGTGACGTCCGAACCGTGACGGTATGGGATGAATACGGATACCGTTACACCCCTAGTTTATATAGATATATATTTATTCGTTTTATGTGGAAATGCACTGCGAGGATTGCTTTTTTAAATGTCGTTGTACCTGGTGCGATGACAATAAATTAATTCTATTCTATTCTATTCTACAGAGAACTGAACAAAAAGTCAGTCCCTGATCGCCACCCCATACCCAGAATCCAAGACATGCTGGACTCCCTCACTGGCAGCTCCTGGTTCTCTGTACTGGACCAGGGGAAGGCCTATCACTAGGGGTCCCTGGACAAGGAGAGCCAGCCCCTGACAGCTTTCATAACCCCCTGGGGTCTGTACCAGTGGGTCCGAATCCCGTTCGGGTTGCGTGCGGCACCCGCGGAATTCCAGAGGAACATGGAAGATTGTTTGCGTGGCTTGAGAGATGAAATGTGTCAACCGTATCTGGACGACAATCTGGTTCATAGCCCCAGCTTTGAGGACCACAATGAGCACCTGAGAACTGTGTTACAGAGATATCAGGGGCACGGGGTTAAACTCAGCCCCCGCAAGTGTGAGGTGTTGAAGAGGACGGTAAGATTTCTGGGACGGATGGTGTCTGGACAGGGCTACACTATGGACCCATCTGAGGTGGCTCCAGTCCAAGCCTTAAAGAAGAAAGCGCCTACAACAGTGAGAGAGCTGAGAAGAGTAATGGGATTCCTCTCATACTACCGAACATACATCCCAAACCTCTCCAGAATAGCCCAGCCTCTCTACCAGCTGCTCTCAACAACATCTGATCAAATGAACAGAGAGAAGGTCAGGGCCACTACCAGGAAGAAAGGGAACCTCCCACCTAACACTCCTATACAATGGACAGATAACCACCAAAGGACATTGAACTCTCTCATAGACAAGCTGGTAGAGCCTCCCCTTCTGGGGTACCCAGAGATGACCCAACCATTCATGCTCCACACAGATGCATCCCAGGAGGGATTGGGAGCAGTACTGTATCAGAGACAGAATGTTAAGATGGTAGTTATAGGCTATGGTTCCAGGACTCTAACACCACCGGAAAAGAACTATCACATGCACTCAGGAAAATTAGAGTTTTTAGCACTAAAATGGGCAATATGTGAACGGTTTCGGGATTATCTTTATCATGCCCCACACTTTGTAGTATATACAGATAACAATCCCTTAACCTATATCCTCTCAACAGCTAAGCTTAATGCTACACGTCATAGGCGGGTGGGTGAGATGTCCGAGTTTGACTTTTCCATTAAGTATAGGCCGGGAAAGAGTAACGCAGATGCGGATGGCCTATCCCGCATGCCATTAGACATTAATTCGTTCATGACACAGTGTACAGAGGAGGTGGGTCAGGAGGTGTTCAGTGCAGCAGTGCAGGGAGTCAGTGTGCAGGGAGACACCCCCTCGGTCTGGGTAGCAACAGTCCCCATAGAGACACTAGACTTAGTGAGAGATGCGAGTGCACACCCTCGATCCAAGTCCCTGACACCAGAACAGATACGAGACAGTCAGGAGAGAGATCCTGTCATAGGCCAAGTTCTGCATTATAAGAGGGACAATCAGCACCCGTCCAGGAGAGCTCTGAAAGCAGAACCGGCGGACGTCAGGGTATTAATGAGACAGTGGGCAAAGTTGAATGTCAATGAGGAGGGAATTCTCTTTAGGAAAGTAGGAGATAAACAACAGCTTATCCTCCCAAAAGAGCATTGTCAAACAGTATTCCACGAGCTTCATAGAAAAATGGGACACCTCGGGGTCGAGAGAACTTTGAACCTGATCCAAGATCGATTCTATTGGGCCCGTATGTACTCTGACATAGAACAGTTTGTCACCCAAGAGTGTGAGTGTCTCAAGGCAAAGCGACCTCACAAAGCAACCAGGGCTCCCATGACAACCATTGTCACAACACGCCCAGGTGAGCTAGTATGCATTGACTTTTTACACTTAGAGACATGCAAACAGGGGTTTGACTACATTCTCATTGTGATCGATCATTTCACTGACAAATCTGCTAAAACTGTTGACTGTTGACAAGCTATTCAATGAGTTTGCACTCCGCATCGGATTTCCAGAGAGAATTCACCACGACATGGGGAGAGAGTTTGACAACCAGTTGATGGACCAACTACAGAAGAGCTGTGACGTGCGAGGGTCCCACACAACATGTTACCACCCCCAAGGCAACGGGAAGTGTGAACGGTTCAATAGAACTATCTTATCAAAGCTCCGCGCCCTCACAAGTGAACAGAAGGCTGATTGGAAGAGCTCATTGACAAAACTGGTGCACGCATACAACTGCACCCGCAGTGGGGTCACAGGATTATCTCCCTACTACTTGCTCTACGGAAGGTCACCTCGTTTGCCAGTAGACCTGCTTTTCAACCTACAGCCCAGAGAGGCAAAAGAGACTTACACTGAATATGTACAGAACTGACAAAACCGAATGCGACAAGCCTATGAGATCGCATACAAAACAGCGGCCCGGGAAGCTCTACGGGGCAAGAAAGGCTATGACAAAAGAGCACATGGAGCCGACCTGCAACCTGGTGGACGGGTGCTCGTGCGTAACCTGTCAGAGAGGGGCGGCCCTGGTAAACTGCGGTCCTACTGGGAAACTAAAGTGCATGTGGTGGTGAAGAGTAGGAGCAGTGACAGCCCGGTGTATGAAGTAGCACCAGAGGGAGGAGGTAAGAGTCGCGTATTGCACAGGAACCTCCTACTCCTCCCATGTGACAGTCTGCCCTTGGGGAAACCGGAACCCGCCCCTGCAAAACAAGAGAGGAAAATACAGACACGGACAAGAACAAGACAACACCAAACCGGCGAACCAGAGGAAGATTCAGACAGCGAAAGCAGTGATGAAGTTGAGCTGGTGTGCCGTTTCCCTTACGACCAAGAACTAAGTCAGAGAGCTGCAGAGTTGAATCCAGCTGCAGAGTTGAATCCAGCGGCAGAGCCATTTGCACCAGCTCTGATGATGCAAGACGGAGCTCCAGATCTGGAAGATGCAACGGTTGCTCAAGAGGAGACAGAGACTGACAACAGAGGCATCACAGCTGATGGAGATGGTGGAGATGGCACGGCAGAGCCTGGGGAAAGTTTACAAGAGTCATCAGAGGAAGATGATCCTGACCCTCCGCCAGCGACCAGCTACCCGCAGCGACACAGGCACCGTCCCCGAAAGCTGACCTACAACGCTTTGGGTGAGCCGACGTGAGAGGAAGCAGGGGCCGAGAGTCTGCACGTCATGAGTATGTCACCAGCCTGCAACCCACCGGTCATGTGGCGACCGTGGGCATCACTAGACGTTGAGGTAATGGGTTGAACTCACATTACACGAACATTACCCAAGTTCGGAGAAAATGGACTCTGAAAAGTAGAACGGTGAAATTATATGGACTGTGAAGAAGAGACAATTCCGGGAAAACATATTGCACTGGTACTGTACAAAAGAAGAGACTGGTAACAGACTAAAAGGACCGAGGCCGATATGAGTTCTGTTACATTTGAGAGTTGATCTGATTGGGATCCAGAGTACAGTAACTGATGTTTAGTGGTATAGGTCTAAATGGGTCAGATACTTGGATAAATGGGTACTAATTGAATGTCAAGTGCCACTTTAAAATAAGTAATACCATGTTTTCAGTGTGAAAATTCAATGTGTGAAAAGGTACACTTTGGGTATCTGAAATGTCTGGAGACATTTATTATTGGGGGGGAGAGTGTAGCATACAGAGCCATCAGTGGGTTGATATACCTACATTATTAGTAATTACATGGTTAACATGATTGGCATTTAGTATAGCTCATGTTCAGAGTGTGATGAGAATTGTCTGTGTGTTTTCTGATAAGGAATGGTTGGTTTATTGTTTGAAAAATGTAGTGTTATCTAGCAGTATGTAGTGTCTAACTCCGACCAGCAGAGTGTTCGCTACACTGTGTTGGGGACAAAGAGAAGTCTCGCGTGAATACGTGTGTGTGTGTGTGTGTGTGTGTGTGTGTGTGTGTGTGTGTGTGTGTGTGTGTGTGTGTGTGTGTGTGTGTGTGTGTGTGTGTGGTGTGTGTGTGTGTGTGTGTGTGTGTGTGTGTGTGTGTGTGTGTGTGTGTGTGTGTGTGTGTGTGTGTGTGTGTGTGTGTGTGTGTGTGTGTGTGTGTGTGTGTGTGTGTATTTTGCTCTTTGCAGGTAAGAACGGAGAGTTGGAATTGTGTAATTGATGAGTGAATATGTTATGTGTCAGTTTATGATCCCGGTTGGACTTTATGTAGTAGTGTTTATGAACGTTACTTGTTCAGCAAACGTAACGTACTGAAAATGGCTAGCCAGTAGTTAGCACTGGTGGCCTAGTTAGCTTGAGCGAGCGTGAGGCGGGAGAGTAGAACTATGAGCCGGTTAAGAGCCCGGACTGCTCGTGTATAGTTAATAGATAAATAAATAAGTTAAAAGAGATACATAATTGATTTGGTTAATGTGACAATATTCGGTAGACATGATTATTGTTTGGATGTTGATGCAGATGTTCATTATGTTTCTGTGTTAGGATAGTGAATACGTGCAGAGAGAACGTAAACACACACTTGAGTGAAGTCACGGTGTGTGTGTTGTGGCGAACTGTGATAATAAGATATATATTTTTGCTCTTTGCAGAACAAAATAAAAGACTTTCAAATTAAATGTGTAGTGGAGGGCTACTTCACTCTGTACCACGCTACACAATCATCAACAGTTACTGTGCAGAAATACATACAACCTGCAGGCTGTAGCCTAAGGCATGTGACAACATTTCAAAAGTATCATGCGCTTAGCTTGCACCACTACCCGACACACAGTATGTAGATACAATGTCAGACAAAGACAAGTAGTTGAGACAGTGCTGCTTGTTAAGTAACGTTAGGTAGCTCCAGTCTAACATACTGTAGTTAGCGCTCTGACTCTACGTTGTTATGAGTTGTTTTGTAGTGTCTGCAAATATTCTTTCTGTTTTCGCATAGTATGAAAGTTAGGGAAGGCTTCCATGGTTTCATTACCCACCGCCCTTGGTAAGAAGTATGAATACGTAAACAAACTATCAGTCGCAATAATCAGAGCTAGGCAGACAATGTGTATTTGTATTGATCTTGTATGTTTTGTTATTCAAATTACATATTTGCTGAACCTGCGACCTTGGTGCCCACACTGTAAAGGTCAATCAACTGGCATCGACTGCTCACACTGAACTTAAGTATGAAACCTCCAGTATTTTTGTCAAATAACAATTCTAATTGTTCTATTATTCTATTTGTAATGACATTGATTAGTCCTCAATGTTGAGGAAAAGAGAAAAAAGCAGCATCACATTGTAAACTCTATTATTAACTTAAAGTCATTATAAATAATAAATATAAAGCTGCAGATGTGAACAGTATGTCTGACTGATAAGCGGTTACTCCAGCAGATTATAGAAATGAATGAAGTGTAAGTGTTCCAACTGTCTCTATTCTAAGTGCTATTAAATTACATATCATACTCTACAACAAACAATGCATAAACGACAGTGGCAACGTCAGGCAAAATGCTAATGTACCCCCCCTCCCCTGTCAGCTACAGCCCCTCTTCAGAATAGATAGGCTTCATTGTGTTGTGGCCAAGCGTGAGTATCACCAGTGGCTACCATGCTGTTTCAGCGGTGTGGAGGATGCTTTTTAAAGGGGGTTTTAATTTCACACTACATTAAGTCTTTTACAATACAGGGCTTTTGGCAAACAGTTTGTGAAATGCCCCCCCCCCCCCTCTGTAAACTATCATGAGACAATAAGGAAGAAATTGGAGTTTTTTTAACAATCCATGTATGCAAATGTCTCTGTTTTTTCCTCATTTGATACATCATTGGTTCGATTTCTGACCAGACAGAAAGTTTTTGCTTTTGTATTAACAATGCAGGAGGATGCTCAAAACACACACACACACTCATTCATTCATCCATATATCTATACACACTCTCCCTCTCGTGTGAATGGGGAGTGAAGGTTGCAGTGAGATTGTCAGTAGCCGGAATTTGTCCTTCGGCATTCGTGAAGAAACCCTTTTTACCTGGTCAACTCCTGACCACCCGACCCCCCTGAGGCTCTCACATTGACTGAAGCCATCTAGGACTCCCATCCATTTAAAATCCTTTTCATTCACACCATCCTTTTGAAGTCACAAAGCTTTTCTTGATAGATTCCTTAAATGGTTTAGCAAAAATTCAATATATATCTAGATCTAAGAAAATCTGAATCGTGTGCTTTAAGGTGCATTGTGGGAGCTCCGAGGCGTTGTTTATCAGAGGGCCAATACACTATTGACACTTTACAGATAAGCCACTTTAAAGCCACATCGATCACTCACACAGTCACCAATGTCCCTATATCAGCCAAATATAATATACACATACTTGTAAATAGAATAAACACACACACACACATAGAGTACATATGCAAATACACACCGAGGACCTGGACCAGGCTGTGGCTCTGGTCTCAGACGGGGTTCGATACCGGTCTCCAATGCCATCTCTGCCGACTCAGCAGTGCCTCTGGGCTCATTCGCACTCCACTATCACCTTCACAGAAACCCACACACACACCTGACCAATGCCTATTCAGCAGCTGTGTGTGTGTCCCTTTGATTCAGTAGTAGACTGGAGACCCCCAGGGGCCTGACAGTGCTGAGGCCTGGGAATGACCCCACATGGTTTATGAGAAATGATTTGACCCATAGAATAAAAGGAGATACCGATCATTTTGGATTTCATCTGCATAGACGGTGAGGTTGTTTTATCGCACCGTAATACATAAATATTCAAGTGATTCATTTTTTTATTTGAATATTATAATTAAAATTGTTAAGAATATTCAGAAACATTTCTATTGTAGCTTCTCACAGTCTAAGATGATCTCTTTAAATGTCTTCTTCTTTTTGTCCAAAAATATGGTGGCCCACCTGTGCAAAAACACTATGGCCCAAAACACTTCCATTAGGTGAAACGTGCTTCACTTTAAAAAACGATGCAAATATAAGAACAAAATGCGCTGAAAACACATGCAAATGAAGAATCATGTTCTCTAACTTGACAAAGAATGTGCAGCGTTTACTAAAAGTGCTGTGATAACGAAACGCTGCAAGAAACTCAAACCACAACGGAAACGGGGACACACACAGCTGGGACCGGAGCGCTTGTTGACGTTCATGAATACACACACAGTGAAGCCAAAGATAAAGGACAACCCAAGAAATCCTACCTACAGACATCCAAAAGAGACTGGTCACTGCATTTAACCTCCTCTTCAAATTATGAAATGATAAACAGGAGAGTTCAATACTTCACAGAGCATGTCAGTGGAAAGCAACATATTCTACTAAGAGATGGCATTCAGCACATTATGAATCAAATAATCTACTTTTTATTTAATACTTGGCTTAAATTATTTTAAAAGACAATGTTTTTTTCTCGGTGAAAAACATTTTGTATATTTCACACTGTATTCTCAATTATTAATTGAATAACAAATTAGTCAAACACTTTCTAATTAACTTTAGTCTTTTGAAGAATTAAAATACAAACTACTTACTAGTTCCACTGTCTTCAATTTAGGGATTTTCTTTTTCAGTTGTATACAACGCTACAAAGAATATTTGTGTGTTTAACAGCGTTAGTCAGACAGTTATTATTAATATAATTTGAAGACGTCACCTTGGGCTCTAGGAGATAGTGAAGGTCTATTTTACATGCTAAAAAAGGTGTCAAGTAATCATGATATAATGATAATGAAAATAACCAATACATGCAGTCATGCATTTTAGAACCTTTGTTTTGAAGGAAATGTCTTATGTTATAAAATAACAATGTCCTCCATTAATATTGATTAATAAATTTGCCTCATTTGTCTGAATATAGTTGCTTATAGTTTTACTGGGTGATCCTGGTAAGATTTTGGATTGTAAGAGGACTGAGAGGGAGGCTTCCTAAATGCAAGGAGCGGCTCACAGTGAAGACATTTCTGTGCCACAGCATCAAATCTGATCCCTGTTCTGTACCCAGGAAGAAATTTGAGGGCAGTCGCTGTCTTATTTCCGCCCTACACAAATCACACAGCCCAGTTTAAACCCCCTGTCAATAGGAGACTGTTTTGCCTTAACCATGATGACGTGTTGTGAATAATTAAGACCCAACTGACAGGGAATGCAGGAGCGAGCGCTGTGTATGCACACATTGGTTTGTGACTTAATCAATTATACATCTAGCATGCCATATGAACAGAGGAAGGAGATGAAGAGGCTTTGCTCAAAAGTCTATTGGGACAGGAGCATCCAGAGTGTCATTCAAGCAGAATCAAAACACAAAGCACCTATTTTAGTGCTTCTTAAAAAACACGTACAAAAAATGTGATGTTTCAGCATCCTCTCCAACTTTTACAAGTCCTCATGCTATGTCTGGGTATGTCACAGGCTGATGTGCAGCAGTTATTTTTGTGCTTTTTGAGTCGAAACAGAAGCCACGGATTATTCACAAAGGTCTTCTGTGGTCTCATCTTGTGAGGCTCGGCGCCCGCCCCGTGGCTATATTTGAGCCCAAATCAGGTTGCCTCTTCAGTTTCATTAGCTGAGCAGAGGAGATGCAGACACACAGTGACACTAACAATTAGCCTGACACATCTCGGGCCATGTAGTCCATCACATCGGCTTTGTGTTAATTACATTTAATGCTGACTTAATCTGAAGCTTGCCACTTAATGACACTGATTCATGCTTTCGGGAAAACGCTGACCTGACCCAAGAATTACCACCTGACTCCAGAGGCCAAAGGCGGTTTCTTCATGATGCATTGGATTTATCTCCGCACCCGTATGTCTATACGTCACCCTCTGCTATGTTAATCACATTTCTCAGCACGTGACACCATCCGGTACATTAAAGGAAGGCTCCAGTCATTAGATAGTTAATAAAAACTTCAGTATTTAGTGAAACATTATGTTTAAACGATACCCTGAAGAAATCAGCGATATTCCCCGGTAAATAATGATTTTATAGCTCTTTTTTATCAAAACCTGTATATTCCGTCAGGCAGCTGCCATTTTGGCCATTTTCAGTAGTCACATGATCCGAAAAACTAGGTCGTGACTAGGTCTATGCGTTCACTTTGTAAACACACGAACAGCTCATTCGACGAAAACATGGCAGAGTATTTGAGTTCGGACTCGTCAGCCGAGGAAGAAGTTTTGAGCAATGTGGAGAGATTGGATGAGGGAATTCAGCCAAACAGCCAAGTGGCCAGAACCGTCAGGAATCCAGGGACAGTGACGATGAGGATGAACAGCACGGTGATCTTGCTGGAGACGATCCCTTTAGTCGTGCAATTGATTTCAGGGGGCGAGTAGGGAGACCTGTACATGAATGGTGTACTTGCGATCGGTGTGTAGCCATTGACAATCCTCATATGTTGTCATGAGCTTGAAGAGCTTGAAAATAAACTGTTCACAGACGACTTGGATTGCATATGTTTACACAGGGAATTCGACACTGTGGTGTTAGAAAAAGCTGTATTGAGAACAGCACTGGTTGCCATGAAGGATGTGAAACGCACCTCTTTGGTTGAACCAATAAATGAAAGGTGGGTACATTTGACGGGTACAGCCCTTTCTTCTTAGCAATGTTTCGCGATACAATGAGGCATATTTCAATAGAATTGTGAGAGTAACTAGAGTAAACAACATGAACAAAGCAGTTTTCAATTTGTCCTCGACACCAAACTCATAGTTCACGTCACTTCCGGTAAAATAAGTCATGTGACTCGTCAAAATGGCGCCGCCCACAGGGTTGATGTTATTTCGGTAATTAATCAGCTTAAAATCACTGATAACATCATCGGATTAAAAAAGAAATAAAAATACTGGCAGAGACTGGTCTGTTTTATCGGATGATAATTATTTAAAAATGTGTGTCATGAGGATTGCCTCCCTTTAACCCTTGTGTTATGTTCACATTTCGCACCCTTTGGTAATGTTCGGGTCAAATTGACCCGGGACATATTTCAGGGTTTAAAAAAAATACAGAACTAAATTCAACATGCACAATTCCTTATATATATTGTCTTTAACTCATTCCCCAACAATATAAATGAAATATATGATTAGTTTTTGAAAATACTCTTTGCTAGATCAAATGTAACAATGGAAGTGTCCATCGTTTTTTGTGATAAAAATATAATTTATGTTAAAAAAAAATACACTGTAATAAAAGCTAGGTTTACATTTTGCTCATGCTTTTCTAGGACTAATGTAAATGAAACATTTTTTCATTAATGTTTATTATTTTTAATCTGTCATATAATAATCAAAGCCCTGAAGGAAATAAAGCAATTTAGCAGCAATTGGAACACAAGAACCACTCAGCCAAAAGTATTTGGCTGTGAAATATAGAGGGAATGAAACATCCATATAAATGACATCGAACAGATATAACACAAAGCAAATATAAACAATTAACAGTCACTATTCATAAAATACAGTATATCCGAAAAATATATTGATGAAGTGACGCTGCAGAACATCATGTGAGTCAATGGGCAAGTCCGTTTAGGAAACACATGATGTACAGATGTACTTGTTGCAGTTGCTGCATGAAGTCTGTGTCTTGGAGTCCCTTGAGGGTCCACAGACCTCACAGCTGGCTGTGGGGGTCTTCCAGAAGCTGACTGTGGGGGTCTTCCAGTAGCTGGGTATGAGACAAGTTCATCTTCCAATTTGCTGTCAAATTCTGAGTTTACCTCCACATTATCCTCATCTTCAGAAATGTCTTCCTGTCCCACTTCACCGTGTTCCTCTAATGCATTCCACTCACTCTCATCCATTATTAGGTCCAAGGCTCTGAGCAGAATATATTTTGGCCATTTTGTTAGTAGATAATTGTAGTTCTGCACTACACTGAGGTTATGTCTCTGTTTAGTCCCTCCTCCGGCGTGCAGGTGCGAGGGGGGACAGTGCGAGAAAATGTAAAATGTTTATACATTTCTGGAAGATCAAAAATGTTTATAATGTTCTAGGATAGTTTTGTGTACCCACTACAAAGGGTAAAGATCAAGGGAAAACAGGATCAAACAGCTTCTCTATGCATACAATTGTGTGTGTGTGTGTGTGTGTGTGTGTGTGTGTGTGTGTGTGTGTGTGTGTGTGTGTGTGTGTGTGTGTGTGTGTGTGTGTGTGTGTGTGTGTGTGTGTGTGTGTGTGTGTGTGTATCCGGGTCAGATTGACCCGAACCTCTTATGAAGGACATAAATGCGGTGGAAAAAAATGCGGTGGAAAAAAAATAAAAACAATTCCACATGTCCTTCACAATAAATAAGCCCCGGCCATTGAGTTTCAGGTTGAACGAAAATATCCTTATATTTTTTTTTATTCATTGAAAATGGAAATCGGGTCAATTTGACCCGAACACCACACAAGGTGATAATTGTATTCAAGCTGTCAATAATATCTTTCATTTAACAGGTTCCGAATTTTTTTTTAATAATTACAAGCACTTGGGATTTTATTCGCCAGTTTGAAAAGTGGGTCAATGCATATTCAGAAGGTATTGAGTGGGGCGGTGATGACGTATTTGTATAGGCCGACCTAGATGTTAGAATCGCAACGGCTCCCTCGACAAAAGTAACGGGACATTTCTATTCGATTTTGGAATAATGAAGAAGGAAAGATCCGTGTCAAATGTTTATGTTATGTTTATGATACTTGCACGTTTTATTCAGCAAGATAAACTCCACATATTAACCACTTTTGTAATATTAGAAGCATGAATGCTATAGCCAGAAGTAACTAGCTAACGTAATGCTATAAACGAGCTACATGAAAGTCGCATATCTTCAATTCAAAACCGCTAAGCTAAACGTGGCTAATGATGTTTAGTAATTTTATTCAATCACTTATTGGCAACTCCTTTTTTAAGACACATAGAAGCGTCAGAAAGTTACCAGTGAGGTGTTTACTGTTTTTTGTAATGTTGTAGTACGCAACAGGAGAATCTCATTAGCTTGTGTCAGAGATCTTATTTCAGGCATCTAACAAAAAACTCATCCAAAAAAGCTATTGACTTCGAGACCAGGGATCCCAAAAGTGCTAAATTGCTATCTCATTTCAGGGTTTAGGAGTAATTCCTGCACCAGTCTATTAGCTAACATTGCTAATAGTGCTTACATTGCAAGCAATGGTCACAGCGCCGACGAAGCTCACCGAGTTTATTGGAGAGCAGTGTTGGGTGTAACGCGTTACAAAAGTAATGGAGTTACAGTAATGTATTACTTTTTGCTGTAACAAAGTAATGTAACGCATTACTAATGACATTTGGGCAATATACTACCCGTTACAATTCTCAGTAACGCAGTTACAACACATTTTAACCCGAAATTAAATGGTGTTTTGTTTTTTAAGAATTTACAAACATCGCGAGACATTCCGACACCAGAGAAAAATTCTGCGGGTGGATCAGTTAGCCTGGTGTTTACCCTTCAGGTGTTCTTCTCCCCATAATGACCGCCTCGCTGCACACTATCCCGCTTATTACACGGCCATATACTAAAACTACAGAGCCCATTCCGTGTCCTGTTATTGTTTCCTCTCTGCCTTCTTCTGGTGATTTATCTGACGTCCAGCGCTCCGTCTTTTAACCTCTTTTCCTTTCTCTTTCTTAATCCTCCTTAGCAACCTTCATTATAGTCCTTGACAGTGGTCTGTACTGTATTAACAACGTGTCACATGTTAAGAATTTACAATCAGAGTCGAGTATTCAACTAAGCCGTGTAATACAAGTTGTTAGTAGCCTTAAGGGCCTACACAGTTGTTATGCTAAACCACATTGCCCTTCACTGGATGCATAATGAGCTGCACTAAACTACATTTTAGCATTTAAAATACCGAGCCATTCTTTTGCGGTTATTTTGGTGAAAGTAACTAAAAAGTAATATAGAAGCAGTGTAACTCATTACATTTCAGAGACAGTAATATTGTAATGTATCTTATTACTTTCAAAAGACAGTAATAAGTCATATGTACTATATTACATTTTGGAAGTAACTTGCCCAACACTGTTGGAGAGTGAAGAGGAGGATTCTTTGTTTCCGTGCCAATGCCTTGGTTAGGATGCTATCAGCACTAGCCTGAAGATCAAAAGTTATGAGCTAGAAAAACATAGGGACTCAGATGCAGAAACATGCTTGCATAGCCTGACCGGCTACATACACAAAGCACAGAACCCCATTCCTGTGCTAGTTCATACATTCTTGATATCAGAAAAAGTATTATCTCAACAAGAAGTTATTATGGAAGCCACAAACTTTTTCATGAGGGAGGTAACATTCCAAAAGAAAATGTCAAATATGCTCTTGCGTATAAAGTCATACAGTTGCTCACAATTTGGAGATATATTCTTTTAAATGTATAAGGGACACAGGTAACATGTTTTCGGGGCGTACATATCCTTTATATATCTATACTTCAGGCTGAAGATAAAAGCTTGTGTTGCAAAAGAGAACATACAGTTTATAGGTTTGGTGTGTAAAGGACTTTCTCTCTCCATCTTTAAAACACTTTCTGATAGCCTTTGAAAAGCTCTTTAAATGAGATACAGATACATTTATATTCCCTTATTATATTTATATTAATATTTTCTGGTTAAATAAGAAAAGTATATTTTTTGCATGATTTTGTTTTCTAAATAAGCTAAAGAGAGCTTTAAATATGCAAGGACGGAAACACATTTTTCCCCCAAAATTGGCATGCATTTAATCAAAACCCCATTATCATATTGCTTTATGTCTACAGGGATTTGGATTTGAGACTGCATTATATTTATCACATAGAGGTGGAACACACTGCCTAAATACAGTTCAGCTTTTTAATTAAAGGCTTAAAAACACATTTTACCAACTCAGAGCTCAGCTGGAGCATCCTCCTCACCTTTGTCTCTTCTCAAGAGCACAAATCAAACTACTTGTGAGTGACATCACACACGTGCACAGACACACACTTTTCTGCAGGTCCAGGTCTAATGGGACCCCCCCTTAATCCGGTTCTATATTTAAACAGGCTCTGATTAATGGGGGGATGACAGAACATTGTCAGGTACAAATGTGTACACACACACACACACACACACACCTCTGTCTCCATCAGTGTGTCTCCACAGACAGGCGAACAGCAGTCAACCTCCTTAATCACCAAACACTCCACTCGTTTCTACACAGCTTTGTGCCTTTTCTCTGTGTATCTGTTTCTCTTTGTCCCCCCCTCGGTCTCTCCCTCTCACACACGTATTTCATCTCACTTTCAGTATCATGGCTGCAAAACAAAGCAGTGACAATAAAGAAATGGTAATCTTTCCTTCCCCTCCTTCCCCTTTTTCTTTATTTCCTGTTGTCCTCTCTGACGATGAATTAAACATCAGGACGGCGTCTGCGCTTTTGCCAGCGCTGCTGATGGGACAGCGGAGCCTTTTTGTGTGTGTGGAGAGGGATTTCATGCAAGAAAGAGCGGGAGATGATGAAGGGAGGAGGAGAAGATATGGAGGTTAGCCCCCCCACCCCACCATCCTCGAACCCCAGGGGATTGGTTTTCCAGGCTTCTCATCAGTTGTCTCATCTGGTTGCTTTTCTGATACACACACTTTCTTCCCCCCCCCCCCACCCTGTTTCTCCCTGTTTTGCAACTACAAAGCCCTAATCATGGTGCACACTGGTCACTGTCACCAAGAGAAGATGGCTAAACATCTCATACCGATTTTTGAGAGAATACGTTTGTCTCTTTCGCCCTTCACCCCATACTACAGAATAAAGTATAACATGACTTAGTTTCCATCCCTCAGCAGGGTTTTCTGAATCGATGTTGACATGTCTCACCGGTACATCTCGGGTTGTACACTTAGCCAAAGATACACTTTTGTTTCTATACATTTTACAATCTACACTGACGTAAAGAGACGCACCTCAAAGATACAACTCTGTTTTTTATTGTCATCTCCTGCTCTCTATAATATTTTGAGCTAACTACACTGAACAAAAATATAAACGCAACACTTTTGTTTTTGCTCCCATTTTTCATGAGATGAACTAGATGAATCTAAAACATTTTCAATATACACAAAATAACCATTTCTCTCAAATATTGTTCACAAATCTGAACAAATCTGTGATAGTGAGCACTTCTCCTTTGCCGAGATAATCCATCCCACCTCACAGGTGTGGCATATCAAGATGCTGATTAGACAGCATGATTATTGCACAGGTGTGCCTTAGGCTGGCCACAATAAAAGGCCACTGAAACGTGCAGTTTTGCTTTATTGGGGGGGTCCGAAAACCAGTCAGTATCTGGTGTGAGGGGTAGGATTAGGGTTAGGGTAATGTTGTGAATCGAGTGGCCCATGGTGGTGGTGGAGTTATGGTATGGGCAGGCGTATGTTATGGACGACGAACACAGGCCACTCGATTCACAACATTACCCTAACCCTACCCCTACCCCTACCCCTCACACCAGATACTGACTGGTTTTCGGAGCCCCCCAGACCCCCCCAATAAAGCAAAACTGCACGTTTCAGAGTGGCCTTTTATTGTGGCCAGCCTAAGGCACACCTATGCAATAATCATGCTGTCTAATCAGCATCTTGATATGCCACACCTGTGAGGTGGGATGGATTATCTCGGCAAAGGAGAAGTGCTCACTATCACAGATTTTTTCAGATTTGTGAACAATATTTGAGAGAAATGGTTATTTTGTGTATATAGAAAATGTTTTAGATCTTTGAGTTCATCTCATGAAAAATGGGAGCAAAAACAAAAGTGTTGCGTTTATATTTTTGTTCTGTAAAACGACGTTTTTCATCTGGGACAAATGTAAGGCCTGAGTCATTAGGATTCATCTTATGGAGTGCATCTATGTCTATACCCCATTATAAGACAATCCAGTCATCCAATTCAACAGTTGTTGAGATATTTCACTCTGGACTGAAGTAATGGACCAACTGATTCTCCCAAGTAAACTCAATCCACTACTGCGGCTAAACAAATCAACAGAAATATAATAAGAGCTAAACAGCAGCAGTTACCTGCACACTGTCCTACTAAAATGATAACTGCACACATACTAAAGAGTCCATTGGCTTTCTAATAAAGCCGGTTATAGAGAGTAATTGACAGCAGCCATTAACCTGCAGGTCCAATGATCTATGTCTCTCTTCCCCCATTATAATTGACTGCGTTCCTAAATGGCACAATGAGACACTTAAATGTCAAGCAACCCTGGGTGATAAAGAGGAAGGCTTGGCTTAGGGGGAGAGAACAGTAAAAGTATTGTCCCAGTCTTGATTTTGGGTTTATGTAATTAACTTCAGACTTTTACTATGGAAGGAGATTATAAACACCCACGCTGTCCTTCCAGAGTCCCAGGGATGTCTGTGTGTGTGTGTGTGTGTGTGTGTGTGTGTGTGTGTGTGTGTATGTGTTTAGCTATGCTCAATTTCTGTTTGTGTTTGGACATGTGCCTCCGCTGTACCCTGTTAGTAGAGGTGATCACACATTTACAGACTTATGTTTGGCTTTGGCTCCTGTGTGTGTGTGCGTGTGTGTCCCAAGTTGCTATCAAAGGCAGATAACGTGTGCTGCTGTCCTATCAGCTGTGGCCTGAAGCGAGGTGCTGAGATAATTGAAGTTATTAGCCTGCTGCCTCTTAGCCAGCACAGAGCTCGAGGTCTGCCAGCGTTAACCTTGCTACACCCTGCACACACACACACACACACACACACACACACACACACCACACACACACACACACACACACACACACACACACACACACACACACACACACACACACACACACACACACACACACACACACACACACACACACACACACACACACACACACACACACACACACACACACACACACACACACACACACACACACACACACACACACACACACACACACACACACACACACACACACAAAAAAGTCCATCTTCAATGTTTATCAAGGATCATCTCTACTGCAGGGTGTGACTGTGAACGCAGACTGAAGGATGGAAAGGTGGAACGTGTGTGTGTGTGTGTGTGTGTGTGTGTGTGTGTGTGTGTGTGTGAGAGAGTGTGTGTGTGTGAAAGAGACTTGTTTTCTCATTTGATGCCGGAGAACTTCATTATTGACCATAACATACTAACTTTTAATTTCCTTTTTCATTTGAAATTATATATGTTAAGCTGTATTGAGGTGGTACCAATGGACTTGGGACAGACTGCCAAAAACACAGGGAATTAAGTTGGAGTTGGACTTTATAAACATTAGTTGACTAAAAACATTCACATTGCTAGCCTTAAATGTAAAGCCTGTTTTATTGCATATGATATTATCTCAGTCGTTTTACAGAATTGACGTGATCACTTAAAGATTTGACAGGAAGTACAGAAGATGGATAGCCTGGGTTTAGATTTTACACACATGGAATACACCAAGTGTAACATAAATGAATATGTAGAAGTCACAATAAAAAAGCAGGTTTCAAAATGATATATAGATTCTAAAATCAAATCCAATTATGATGTTGATGCAGCTAAAAAGAACAACACAAATATAGAACTTAAAACATCTTGACTAGTGTGAAAGATATTGTATATTTTCTTAGAGTCGTAATTGTATACATTTGGGATTTATTAGTCCAACCACATCTATCAAAAATGAAATACAATTCTTAATACGAACATGTCAAAAGGTTGTTCGTGTGCATTATTAGCTTCCAGATCACAGCGATCCAAAGCACTCTTCAGTAATACGTTTAATTTCCTTCCCAAAGCATTGCCTATTTGCATCAATAGGCACACAATTAATTAGCGCTAACACCCAGTTAGGAGGCGTGATACACAGAGAGACTTCAGATCCATGTTTGTTTTCATCTTTCCATTATTTAGAGCCAAAGACAATGATTAAAAGTTGAAACAGTGATGGGGCATTGGTCTCCCGGTGTGCCATCCCTGGGCCATGTGGTGCGATCGCTAGTTAAAAATGGAAAGGCAAGACAACAACAAGTCTGTCTTATCAGTCATATTTCCCTCTGAAGCTTCTCAACATTCAGCCCAAATCACAATAATATATTTGACATAAGCACCTATTCTAATAAGGATGGTAATTAGGCTGATTAATGCAGTAATTGGGTAAAGCTCCTCTGTCAACAGCCTGTAATTGTCTATATATAAAACACATTGGCAGAATTAATATGAACTGGAGTTAATCGCGGGAATACACAAAGCATCTAAAATAACCTACATGTGATGGCCTCGCTGTGCACTCTCTCTACATTTCTCTTTCTTTTTCCAGATGACACCAAGCGGAGGTGACAGTGTGAGGAAAACACAGCTTTGGCACTAAGCCGCCTTTATCTGTTCAAAACCACTGAGCAGTTCCTTGTGAAATCTTTAGGTTTTAAGCAGATAAGTGCAGCAAAACAATAAACAACATCATCTCGGTGTTAGCCGGGGATCCCTCCTTTCATCTGACTGGAGATTAGGTTAATTTGCTCCACTCGCGGCGCCTCAGTTACCAAGATTAAAACCACGCCAAGGCTTTGTCATCCCCCGACGAACACAACACCAGGCATTACCTTGGAAAAGATTAAGCCGCGATTAGGCAGATCGGATACAATAACACCACCGTCGTGTCAGCTCGAGACAACCCACCGGCTGGCAGACTAACCGGCAGATAGATAATAGCTTTAACAATGGCTGTGATGGACAGCCAAGGAAATGGTAACCTTGTGGGTATCAGATACTTTGTTATGAGTCCATTCTGGAATAAAGCAGTAAAAAGTTCTAACATCGCTGAGATTCTTTGACTCAACAGGGGAGTAAGACTAAAAAAGAGATTTCTTCAAATGCATTTTTAACAAGGTGTGCAGCGAAATCAGTGGGGGCTTTATTACGGTGGCCGACAGGTGCAAACACACTACAACGGTGCAGAGTATTTCTATTAGAAGAAAGATGCTGAAGTTTCAGCAACAACGCAAATATAAAAACACAAATGTACATGCAAACGAAGAAACATCTTCACCAACATGAACAATGAAGAGAGAATGAAGAGAGAAAACTTATATTTCAAGCTGTAGTGTAGACTGTTGACGGTTTCTACACGGACCATTATTGCGGTAAGCATGTTGTAACTTCCGGTTGTTGTCATCTCCGGGTATCCCGTGTGCCTGTTCTGCTGCTGATAGCTTATTATCTTAACTTAATCGATCGTTTTAAAACTCTTGATCACGGCAACTGCCTGACGTTGTAATCACACGTTACTACAGCTTAAGCTCTCACAACTCTCCTTCTCTTAGCGACTGTAACTCCACAGTTGCCTACACTCTTTTCGGGTTTGCTAACGGTAGCTACTTTAGCTTGATAGCTAGCCATGGCTCTTTCCCCACCCTCGGGTGCTATTTCCTGCTCTACCTGTCTGATGTTTGGTTACTTCCCTACCTCCTTTACTGGTACCGATACATGTGTTAAATGTAGTATAGTTGTTCGGTTGAAGGCGGGAATCATAGCCATAGAAGCCCGGCTCCGCATCTTAGAAAGAAACTCAGCTACAGTAAAGCCCATGTTAGCCGGTGCGGACCGGCAAAAGGTAGCTCCTATTAGCCGTCCCCCGGCAACTCCCGAGCAGCAGGGAGACTGGGTGACTGTTCAGAAGGGGCATAACGTGAAACCCGCAGGTCCCCACCAACCCGTTCACGTATCTAACAGATATTCCCCACTCAGCGAGACACCCGCTGAGAAGCCAACTCTGGTTGTTGGTAGCTCTATTATGAGGCACGTGAATTTAGAGACCGAAGCCTCCACAGTCACATGCATTCCGGGGGCCAGAGCGGGCGACGTTGAGGCGCATCTTAAACTGCTGGCTAAAAATAAACCTAAGGCTGGCTGAGTGATCGATGGAGTAAGACGCAACTTTTAGGAGCTCCTGCAATATGCTCTGAAATGTGATTACAGGCACATTATTTATGAGATAGTTCTTGGTGTAAGAGTATTTAACAGTTTATTGTCGACTTTTTGATGACCAAAATGCCTTTTAAAGCCAAAAGTACGAATAATTCGTCCGCCCCGTCTCAGAGGCCTGCTCCCCATGCTGCATCCTCGCCTCCGAGTGATCCCTCCTCCCTTCGCAGCGGAGCTGCGGGGCCCGCTGTGGCCCCCATGAAGCCCTGAAGGACAACTTATCATCCATTAAGGCAGAGCTACAAACAGTGATGGCGGATTTAAGTGTCAGTATTACGAATATCAAGTCTGATGTGAGTGCCCTGAAATCTACCGTAGGGGAAATGGAAACTTCGCTCTCGACCTGCACTGATGACATCTTTACACTGCAGGCTAAAGTGGAGCACCTGTCCGCTGAACTGGAGAGAGTGGATAATAAGTGCGAAGATCTCGAGGCCAGATCACGGCGTAACAACGTAAGGATCGTGGGTGTACCGGAAGAAACAATCATCACTAACACAACTGCCGCTATTTCCACTCTGCTTAAAGAGGCTTTTAAGCAGGAGAAAGAGCCACTTCTGGACCGCGCCCACCGCACCCTCCAGCCGAAGCCGAGACCTGGCGAGCGCCCCCGCACCATAATTGCCCGACTTCACTACCATGCGGACTGTGCTGATATCTTGCGCAGAGCCAGAGCCCAACAACGGATCAAGATCGGTGACTTTGTCGTCTCCATATTCCCTGACCACACCTCGAGGACAGCCCGTGCCCGTGCTGCCTTCAATGACGTCCGCCGTCAGCTCTGTGAGATAACGGGGATACGTTTTGGTCTGCTTTACCCAGCGCGACTCCGCATTACCCATGGCGGTACCGAGAGGCAGTTTAATTCACCGGATGACGCCGAGACATTCATTAAGACACTGGTCAAGTAAGGGATCTCTTAACACACCATGATGAACGCCTCTGGAACAATTATGTACTCTTTATTTTACTTAAATCCATACACCAAGTTCTCTGTATGTGGAAGTTGATCTGGTTATAAGTGCCTTGCTCTATATCAATCTCAAGTTTGCAGGAGCTTAACCTAAGTTTAGCTTTCACTATTAGGTCACAAGCTGTTACCCATAGGAATTTGACTCCTTGTGGAATTAGCACTGGGTTCTCCATCGTTTAGGGATGAGGTCGATGTAAGTGCTATGGGATGGGTGGGAGGGGCTGGGATTGTTTACTATGTGTTTTTTTATTTTATTTGTTCTATTGCTTTGTTTCCCTCTATGTCTCTTTCGGGGTGGTGCTGCATAGTCAGTTCTCTCTTTATAGAAAGTCCTCAGTAAATGTCCACCAATACTATCAATTTAGGAATGGCTCCTACTGGCTCACCAGTGAAGTTTGTAAGCTGGAACATTAAAGGTATGGGGAGCCCCTTGAAGAGATCCAGGGTATTTGCTCATCTGAAACGACTTAATGCAGACATAATGTTTCTACAAGAAACCCATATGCGCTCCACAGACCAGGTCAGGCTTCAGTGTCCATGGGTTTCTGAGGTGTTCCATTCAAACTTCAACTCTAAGTCCAGAGGGGTTGCCATTTTAATTGGTAAGTCTGTTAATTTCACATCTTCCAAGTGTATAGCGGTTGACAATGGCAGATATTTAATTATCTCTTCACACTGTTTCATGTTCCTGTATTGTTTGTCAATATTTATGCCCCAAATTTTGATATGAACCTAGTTGTAGATCCCAGTCTAGATCGTTCTTCTCCTAAAACGTTGACCGCATCACTCATGTCAAAAACTCTTTCTGACTTCATGTCCAAGAACGGCTGCGTTGACCCCTGGAGATTCTATAACCCCCGCATTAAGGAATATTCCTTCTTTTCTCATATGCCTTTTCTCGAATTGATTATTTCTTCATTGATGCCAAACTTATTACCAAAGTGTCGTCAGTTAAATATCACCCTATTGTAATTTCCGACCACGCTCCTCTTTCTCTGGATATTTGGATTTCACCGCAACCACGATACTCAACGCCGTGGAGGTTTAATACTTTGCTGTTGTCAGATGACAAATTTAATAAATGTATTGCAACTTCAATTGATGATTTTATTACAAACAATCAAAACGACAATGAACCCATCTCTTGTTCTCTGTTGTGGGAATCATTAAAAGCCTACCTACGGGGCCAAATCATCTCTTATTCTGCGCACTTAAATAAAACTCGTTCTGCCAAAATTAAAGATATATCGTGCAAGATAAAAAAAATAGATCAGCAATAAGCCATTTGTCTCTCTCCCAATTTACACAAAGATCGAGTTGAATTACAGACGGAATTTGATCTCATAACAACTACTGATGCAGAGCGCCTTCTTTTACGCTCACGTTCAACGTATTATGAGCATGGTGATAAGGCGAGCCGCCTTTTGGCCCACCAATTGCGTCGTCAGGCAGCCTCACGTATAATCCTCCAGATAAAAGATTCATCAGGCACGGTGCATACCGATCCTAGTACCATTAACTCAGTCTTTGGCTCATTCTATTCTTCTCTATACAAGTCTGAATCACCATCCGACACTTCTGAGATGGGCGCTTTCTTTGACAATCTCAATTTCCCTACTATAGGTCCTGGTGTTTCAAAAGAACTTGATTCTCCATTAACCTCAGATGAGATCTCCCTCGCTAGAAATAACATGCAAAATAAAAAAGCTCCTGGCCCTGATGGATTCCCAGTAGAATTTTTTTTAAAGATTTAAATCTAAATTGGCCCCATTAATACACTCGGTGTATAAGGAATCTCTGCGGAATGGTTATCTTCCTCCCACTTTAAGACAAGCCTCCATAAGTCTGCTTTTAAAAAAAGACAAAGATCCAGATCTCTGCAGCTCTTATAGGCCACTTTCCTTAATAAATGTGGATGCGAAAATACTTGCTAAGGCTTTGGCACGTCGATTAGAAAATATTCTCCCAACCATAGTTTCTGAAGAACAAACAGGATTTATAAAGGGACGTCAACTATTTTACAATGTCCGCACCCTTTTAAATATTATCTACTCCAAAAACACCGCTACGACCCCTGAAGTAGTGATCTCACTTGATGCAGAAAAAGCATTCGATAGGGTTGAGTGGGACTATTTACTTACTGTACTGAGTAAATTTGGGCTGGGTGATATATTTATTTCATGGATACGCCTTCTTTATACATCCCCACAAGCTAGTATTTCCACTAATGGCGTTCAATCTCCTTATATTACTTTATCCAGAGGAACCCGTCAGGGATGTGCACTATCTCCTTTGCTTTTTGCGTTAGCCATAGAGCCTTTGTCAATATATCTGAGGACCTCAACCACTTTCACTGGGATATCGCGGCTGGGGATGGAATTTAAATTGTCCCTGTACGCAGATGATTTATTGTTGTATGTCTCAAGCCCCAGTAACTCTATACCAACAATTGTATCTTTTCTTACGAAATTTGGTTCATTCTCAGGTTACAAAGTGAATATTTCCAAAAGTGAATGTTATCCTGTTAACGCTCTGGCATCACAATTGAACCAGTCCGATGTCCCCTTCAGATTGAGCCCCTCTGGCTTTAAGTATCTAGGAATCAATGTAACAAGAACACTAAGTTCCCTTTTCGCTGCCAATATCTCCCCTTTAATGTCTAAAATCAAGTCAGACCTTCAAAGATGGAAGAGTTTATAGGTAAAATTAACACGGTTAAAATGAACATTCTTCCTAAGTACCTATTTATTTTCCAATGTCTCCCTCTATTCCTACCTAAACAATTTTTTAAGACTCTTGATCAGGTTATTTCTGGCTTTTTATGGAATGGAAAGGCACCCAGAATAAGTAAATCTATTCTTCAAAGATATAGACTTAACGCTGGACTGTCTCTCCCGAACTTCCAATTATATTATTGGGCTTCACACATACACAAGATTTCATTTTGGTCAAAATCAGTGCATCCTTCCATGGTCTAGATTTGAGGCACAGTCTTGTGGCTCATCCTCTGCTATGGCACTACTTACCTCTTCCATTCCCACCAACCTCTCTGGACATACAAATAATCCTGTTGTGAGTTCTACTCTTAAAATCTGGTACCAATTTAGGAGGCATTTTAAGTGTACTTCTGCATCCACTTTAGCTCCTTTATTGGGAAACCATTTATTCCGACCTGCCTTATCTGACCCCACTTTCTCTGTATGGCATGAGAAGGGCCTGAGGACTTTTAGAGAGCTTTATAAGGATAATACCTTTCGTAGTTTTACTGATATATCAAGGGAATTTGAACTCCCAACATCTCACCTTTTTCGTTATTTCCAAATTAGACACTGTACCAAATCCCTGTTTCCATCCTTTCCCTCTCTACCCCCTAATCAAATATGGGATGAGTTTCTTTGTTCCGATCCCCTTCAAAAGTCACTTATTTCAAAAATATATAACAAACTCCTGACCGATGACAGCTCACACACCACTAAAATCAAGGCTGCCTGGGAGGCTGAGCTAGGTGTGAACTTGGGTGATCACTGGTAGGACACTGCTCTTAACAGGATTCATACGAGTTCATCCTGTGCTCGTCTCACTCTCATACAGTTCAAGGTGCTGTACAGGGTTCATTTATCAAAGGCACGATTGTCACAAATATATCCCACTGTTATTGACATCTGTGACAAATGTCAAGCCTCTCCCTGCAACCTATCCCATATGTTCTTCTCCTGCCCATTAGTGTTTTCCTTTTGGCAGAAGTTTTTTGAGGATATCTCAAAAATACTCTCACTCACTGTGAAAGTCTGTCCCCATATTGCCATATTTGGGTGCCCAGAAGATTACAACAGATACAACTCGGGGCAATTAGATATGTTGGCATTTACTTCGTTATTGGCAAGACGACTTCTTCTTCTTCACTGGAAATCCAAAAAAGCTCCTTCCAATGCTAAGTGGCGCAGCGATGTCATGTCTTTTAAAAAATTGGAGAAAATTAATTATTCATTAAGAGGCAGAACCTCTATGTTGTACACTAAGTGGCAACCCTTCTTAACCTTCTTCCAATCTCTCGCATTTTTGGTTACTGATTGATGGACACCCCCCCCCCCCCCCCCCCTTCATTACGTATTTATGTTAATTTGTTGTCTTTGTATTGTTTAGTATTATTATTTTGATTTTATTATTATTATTGCTATTATTATCTTGTTTAGTTCAGTCGGTACACTACTCCCTTATATTTGGCTATCTGGTCTGTTATGAAGGTGGCTTAAATACTGTATGCCTTCAAGAGAAAATTAACCATGTATGGCTTGTCAATTGATGCACAATAGTAGAGACTAAATGGTTACTAGTAACTTTGAACTGTGGTCCCTGTCAATGTACCAAATGTCTTTTTTATGTGTCTTCAATAAAAATATATATAAAAAATAAATAAATAAACGTAAATACAGTAGGATTGTTATTCACGTCGGTGGTAATGATGTTCGTTTACGCCAATCAGAATGCACCAAACTTAATGTGGAGTCGGTGTGTAGTTATGCTAAAACAATGTCGGACACCGTAATCTTCTCTGGTCCCCTCCCCAATCTGATCAATGATGACATGTATAGCCGCATGTCATCATTTCAGCGCTGGTTGTCTTGGTGGTGCCCAGCAAACAATGTGGGCTTCGTAAATAATTGGACAGCCTTCTGGGGAAAACCTGGTCTGATTAAGAGAGACGGCATTCATCCTACTTTGGAAGGTGCAAATCTCATTTCGGCAAACATTTCAGGGCTTTGTGGACTTAATCCATGACAAACTGGAGTTGAGACCAGGAGGCGGAGTCGCAGTCTTACACGCTTCTCTGCGCTCTCTCCTAGGCAGTCATCCATAGGAATCCCGAACCCAATAAAATACCCAATATTAACGGTGTGTGTGTCTGCCCAAGGACAATTTAAGGTAAAACCTAATAGGTGTCATACATAATAACCTAATAAAAGTAAATGTAACAACTACTACAGTGCAACAAAACAGGAAGATTAAATGTGGTCTCTTAAACATAAGATCTCTAGCATCTAAAGCAATATTGGTAAATGATTTAATATCAGATTATAATATTGATATCTGCTGTCTCACTGAAACTTGGTTGAGACATGAAGAATATGTCAGCATAAATGAGGCCACTCCACCCAGCCATATTAATACTCATATTGCCCGAGGCACGGGCCGAGGAGGTGGAGTTGCAGCAATCTTTGACTCAAGTTTACTTATCAATACTAAACCAAAATTAAATTATACCTCCTTTGAAAGCCTCGTTTTTCGTCTTACGCATCCGACCTGGAAAACTTTGCAGCCAATCTTATTTGTTACAGTGTACCGTGCACCAGGTCCTTATTCAGAATTCTTATCTGAATTCTCTGAGTTTTTATCAACTTTGGTTCTTAAAACAGATAAAGTAATTATCGTAGGTGACTTTAATATTCATGTTGACGATGATAAAAATAGCCTTACTGTTGCATTTAACTCTATATTAGATTCTGTTGGTTTCTGTCAGAGTGTAAATAAACCAACCCACTGCTATAATCACACTCTCAACCTTGTTCTGACTTATGGTATTAAAATTGAGCAACTATTAGTCGAACCGCATAATCCTGCTTTATCCGACCATTTCTTAGTAACTTTTGAAGTACTGTTACTAGACTACAAAGCATTAGTCAAAAGCTCCTGCAGCAGAAACCTATCTGTTAGTGCTATAGCCAAATTTAAGGAAGAGATTCCACCAATACTTAACTCGATAGCATGTCTGCATGAAAGGGAGGAAACTTATACAAAATGTACACCACCCCAAATTGATCACGTTGTTGATAGTGCTACAGATGCGCTGCGAATAAAATTAGACTCTGTTGCTCCTTTGAACAAGAAGAAAATAAAACAACATAGATTAGCTCCATGGCATAATGCCGAAACCCGCAAAATAAAGCAAAAGTCGAGACAACTTGAAAGGATATGGCGTTCCACTAAACTTGAAGAATCTCGTTTAATTTGGCATATTACTCTCAATGAATATAAGAAAGCACTGCGTAAAGCGAGAGCAGCCTACTACTCTTCATTAATAGATGAGAATAAGAATAATGCAAGATTTCTTTTCAGCAATGTAGCCAGGCTGACAGAAAGCCACAGCTCGATTAAGCCTTCTATTCCCATAGCACTCAGTAGTAATGATTTTATGTGCTTTTTTAACGATAAAATTGTTACTCTTAGAAACAAAATTAATGACCTCTTGCCTTTGACCAGTATAGTGTTATCAACAGCTCCCGGAAACGTAAGTTCTAATATTACACTAGATAGTAAACTAGAATGCTTTTCAGCCATAAACCTTGAACAATTAAATTCAATGATTCTCTCTTCTAAACCATCAACGTGTATGTTAGACCCAATTCCAACTAAGCTGTTGAAGGAAGTTTTTCCATTAATTAGCACTTCTTTATTCAATATTATGAATATGTCTTTATTATCAGGCTATGTTCCACAATCATTCAAAGTAGCAGTGATAAAACCGCTTCTTAAAAAGCACAACCTCGATCCAGAGGTTTTAGCCAATTATAGACCTATTTCTAATCTTCCGTTCCTCTCAAAGATTCTTGAGAGCGGTCGCAAAACAGCTGTGTGATTACTTAAAAAACAATGATTTATTTGAAGATTTTCAGTCTGGCTTTAGAACACATCATAGCACAGAGACAGCTCTGGTTAAAGTCACAAATGACATTCTAACAGCCTATTAGAATGTCATTTTTCTCATAAGAGTCCATTCTTGAGTAAAACACAGTAAAAAGTTCTAACATCTCTGAGATTTTTGGACCCAAAAGGGGAGTAAGACTTTAAGAAGACAGGTCTTCAAATGCATCTTTAAAAAGAGAGAAATCAGTGGGGGCTTTGTGGATTTTTAAAATGAGGCACACTACATTTGCAAAACAACCAAACACTGTTAGAATTAGCCTTTTTCATCCTAAAGTTGATGATGAAGCTTTTGCTCATTCTTTGTTCTTCATTCCATGGTGGAACTAACAGGTATCAAAGGCAAGTTGTCATGTGGAATACCAAAATGCCAAATCTCTCGCTATGTATGGATTATTAACGCTGCTGCGTGTTCCCTCAAGCTTTAGGCAGAATGCTTCAGACCTGTAGCTCCTCTATACGCCCCAAATGGATTTCACAGTTCCCCATGGAGATATGAGGGAAGCCTAGGTAGGAGCCATGGGGGGACACATCCAGAAAATCACAGCTTTGATTGCTGGGAATCCAAATAGCAAACACAGGTACACTCTGAGTGCTGGAGACAAGACTTGAATACAAATTGGGAATGTTCAGCTTGTAGCAAATATGTTCCCCAGCATGTAGAGATGAAGAGTAACTCTCCAAGGCACCAAGGGAACAGCCCCAATAGCTCCTACAAACCTTTTTTTTTTTTTTAAAGAGGACATATTATACTTGTTTTCCGATTCATATTTGTAATGTGTTTGTCAACTGTGACATGCTTTAATGTTCAAAAAGCTCTTTATTTTTCTCATACTGCCTGTGTTGCAGCACTTCTTTTCACCCTCTGTCTGAAACCAGATCCCAGTCTGCTCTGATTGGTTAGCTGGCTGGCTCTTTTCATGCACAAAAGCCTATACAACACAATACAGGAAAGGTAACTCCCCCTAAAAAGCACAATAGGGCCTCTTTAAACCAAAACTTATTTCCTTACTTTGATTATTTTTTGATTACGCTGTCAATTCAGAATTGTGTGGATGACAGTGCTGACTACTGAAATGAAAGCATAATTATAAGCATGTCACACTTCGGTGTCAACCCTTCATTTTAACACTTAAGTAACAAATCAAGTCTTTTGATATCGTCAATAAAAGGAAGGAGAAATCCCTTAAACATGAAAACCTCGATTCTGTGTTTATTCCATTCGCCTGCCTGGCATTGATTGGCTCTCTCCGTCCCCGTCACCTGCTCTGACCCTGACTCAGATTTAATTTCATGTCTCTCCCTCTCTCCCCGGCCGGGGAAATGAAAGCCATGCAGTGCTCATGCTGCAGTCACATGTAATGGAGGACATTAGAACAGCTGCAATTACCATGAACTGTCACTGTACAATAAGAATTGAATTACTCATTCACTTCACAAGTGCCATCCGCAGGGGGGGGGGGGGGGGGGGGGGGGTGACCACTTTTCCTTGAGCATGTTTGGATCCCTGCTTCATTATTGTGAGCCAGAAAACTGGAACAGGGGGAAAATTCGAGGCAGTGTAATAGCCTCGCTCAAACTACACCAAATCCATTTACTGTCCACAATTTCAATTCTAAAAGTCCAACAAGCCCATTGGAGAAAAAGGAGACACACACACACACACACACACACACACACACAGCTGTGCACATGCATACACACTAAAATTAGCGTGTGTGTGTGTGTGTGTGTGTGTGTGTGTGTGTGTGTGTGAATTAACACTTTGGAATTCTGTGGCTCATGCTTCTTTTAAATGCAGTTGGTGGAAACCTGATTTACTAAACAAAAATGCTTTGTTTGGTTTAACTTGTACTATTCTGTAGGCCTAGTATAACCTTTAAAGATCAAATGCAAAGCTTCCAAATATGCTACATTTTTATAGAAATGTTGTTTTTAAGACTGCCTGTATTTTTTATTTTATTTAAATCGAGATAATACACCCAACATTTTTTTTTGTATTGATCCAAAACTCGACCCAAAGCCGTCTGAATTTCTGACATGTAATTCCCAGCAGCCTCCGCGCGCGTGACGTAATAGTGGCCAAACAGTCTCTGGACCAAATATCCCGACTCGGCAGTCTCGGTCACATGTTTTTCGAAAAGAAAACTGAATTAACATGGGTTATTGTTGAGCTTGTTGTTGTACGAACGGTGCGGGATCTGGGAGAGTTTTACATGCATTTCCCAAAGACCAAATCATCCGCAAAAAATTGATTTTTTTAGTGAATCGTGTTGGCTGGCAACCGACAAAATGGAGCAAGTTGTGTTCTGACCACTTCACGTGTGATGCATACGACGTTGATCCTGATATCATGAAGTCTGTTGGTGGAGAAGCATTAATAGCACGTCGGAGGCTGAAACCCGGAGCCGTCCCCTCCATATTTCAGCACAAGAAACCACTGAAAGAACGAAAGAGCCGGGCGATGCAGAAACGCCAAAGAATTGAGGTAAACAACTTTTGATTAGATTTCAAAGCGCACGGAGCACAGCAGATAACGCAGATAACGGAATTGCAGTTTTATTGCTTATAGAGGTGGGCACCGTTAGATTCTGTGTCTTTACGATCATAAACAATGTGTTGGATGTGGAGCTAGGATAAGTAATAAGGGCGCTAGGAGTGATAGGTTAGCATTTTTCGCTCGGGGCTAATTCACTGTTAGCATTGTAGTTTATCTGCAGCTCATTCATCGCTCCTCCACTCATAACGGAAAATGTCGAACGTCCTACAGTCGGTGATGCAGACTTCTTCTCCCATCTCTTCCTTCACTTTCCCATAGTTGTGGCAGCACTTGTTTTCTCGGCTTGTAGGCATGGTCTGGCAGTTTCCACATCTACACCAATTCTCAGCACCCTCGGCCTCTTCCTCAGATGGCGAACTTGAATCATCGCCATCAGCACTTTCATCGGTGATATCAGGTGACGTTTCCTTGTATTTCCTCTTCGACATCAGAGGCTCGTATAGATATGGTTGGATGTCGACAACATACTCCAGATATTGGGTGGCCTCCGACTCAGAATCAGACATGATAGACGAAACTAAGTTGTACTATCGGCGGAAGCCGCTGCGAGCATTTTTCGCTCGGGGCTAATTCAGAGGCTCACTCAGAGCGCCTGGACTTTATTTTTCTAAACCTCTCTAAAAAGGTCAAATTTCACTTGTTTTGCATCAATCTTGATACAGGGTACTTATTATATGTTATAGTTTGGATTCCTAAAGCTTTTAGTCTATAGTCTACTCAGAATCAGACATGATAGACGAAACTAGTTGTACTATCGGCGGAAGCCGCTGTGATTGATAAGCCAGGTGGAAATATGTTTGGCCACTGACGTCACGCACCGCCATCTTGCGGAGGAGCGGCGGAGAAAATAAATCGTCGGACTTGGTGTTGGGGGTTGAACAAAATTAATATTGCGCATTGCCAGAGTAATATTATCTCCGATTTTAATACTGCAATATCTTAGATAGTGTTGTAGCTATATGATTTCGATTTTACTGGAAATTATACAAAAAGCTTTGCATTTGATCTTTAAGGCAACACATTTTGATACTAAATGTCTTGGTTTCTTCTCTAAGGTTGCATTGTGCTGTTGTCTTACATAATACACTTAAGTAATTAAAAAAACATCTTTATTGTTAAGTCTTTACTCTTGTTTATCGGCATTGCATTTAACATGGAGGTAATCCAAAAGTAACGGATGGTAATCAGGTTGCATTACTTGTATATAGTGATACTTGGATACTTGTGTCCTTGTGCATACTTAACCCCGAATAGCTCCTGATGGCGAACGGTGTGTGAGTGTGTGTGTTAGTCTCCCTGAGCAGGTAGCCCCTTGTATGACAGCCTCTGCCTCTGTAAGACTTACGTCGAAAATAGACCAGCCGCGTATTTTTAGCGGAGCCCAGCGCCGAGATGCTTCTGGGACGCTTCTGAGCCGTAACGCCGCGCATCTGGTGGAAACACACCCATTTACTAGATTGGCCGCGATCGATGTGAATGCCGCGGCGCAGCTGTAATGCGGCCGAACGCGGCGCAGACGGACCCGGTGGAATACGGGGGTTAGGGTTAGGGGGGGATCTATGAATGGGTGAATGCTGACTTTTATATGTAAAAGTGCATAGAGGGTTTACAAAGACTCGAAAAGCTATATATGAACATAGTCCATTTTAATCAACTACTTTCTAACAACCAATTGAGTGGCAGTCGTTTTCCTGCTCGATGCTGTATCGCCTGCTATGGAAAAGATAGAGGAGAGGTGGGGTCGGTGCTGTCGGAGAGGAGGCTAAGGTTAAAGAGCCACTCAAGGGCGGACGGAGGAGAGCCAAGGGAGTGCGCGAAGGTCAACGGCTCCCACATGAGCACTCCTGCATTATGCAAACTGCTGCATATCTTATGCATATTTGTTTGGTTGCAGAATAATCTTTTGATAGTATTTGCCTATTCATTGCTCATTCATCATGAATGTTTTTTTAGGCTTTTCACAAGCACACAAAGACAATTTCAGTGTGCCAGAATGCATTTTGTCAGCATTTTCCTGGATTACATCTCTTCAGTCAGTGTGTTTTCCCCTCAGTCAGCCAGTATCAGGAGATATTTAGCAATATTTAAAACTCCCAACCATACCTCTATAACCTTGTCCTTAATTTGAAAGTGTTGCCATAATTTCTGTCCTTAACAATAGCAGATATGATAAGTCAAGATAATTAATGAGTTCTGGGGAAATGGTGTCAGCCCCTGCAGTCAATATGTCGATGTATCCCTGGGCGAGATACTTAACCCTGAGTTGCTCCCAGTGGCATGGCCATGTTGCTGGTGTGTGAATGTGTGTGTGAGTGTTAGCTTCCTTGAGCAAGTAGCACATTGCTCTGTATGAATGGGTGAATGATGACTTGTAAATGTGAACGAGTGGTTGTAAAGACGGGATAAAGCGCTATGTAAATGCATCCATTTACCATTTGACGTTTTTATGCATGGGACACAGTTTTCTGTATGAAAGCTAACCTGGAACCATTCCTGGTCCATTGGAGGTCAAGGTGGGCTCTGAGTGTGGGTCCAGCAGAGGGTAATGGCAAAACGTTAGCACTTTCAGTTAAATAAAATAGTTTTGGTTTTCGCTTCTGTTTTCTGTTTATTTGCAGCTGTTAAGCTGTATTGACGTGATTTGCCGTTTGCTGAACTCGAGGTTGGGCACAGAGCTAGTTAACAGCTAGCTAAGTTGTGTTTGTGAGGTACCTCCCCTGCTTGCCCCACTTCATAAAGCTCTTATAATTCGTTGGGTGTCAAAAAGTCAGCGTCAATCGAGGTCAAAGACTAAATCATTTGAACTTTGAGCACAGCGCTCTGCGACAATTTTGAGTGACGTGCAATGCCGAAGGTAGCGCTCCCGCCTAGTCGGCCACTCTCTCCAAGAAACCCAACCGCAACGTCACGTAAAGCCATGTCATCGTTGTTCATGTGAGGCAGCTTTAGTGATCCGTTTTCTTACTGATGACCACCATCAGTGAAAACAAGATTGGCAATCCAACTCTTTTTCATTCTATGCATTTCATGTCAAGTTCTCCATCTGATCCTACACAATGATCTATATTGTATAAAACTGACATTACATCACTAAACTTGAGTAATGAATCACACTCCTTAAGCATACCTACACTTCCATGAGTGTGCTTCCCACCCCAGCGGCAGATAATGGTCTCTCTAAGAGGAAATAAAGCTTGTATGTGATGGCACTGCTCTCCCCTCTCGATGCTCGCCTCATGAGTCATTCCTGAACATCTCTCTCCGGCACATTAGAATAACCGATGCACCCAACAAAGTTGTCAACCAATAGTAATTGCTTAATTAAAAGGAATGTATTGTCAGTTTGAGTTTACAGGCAGCTCAGTCTCTCCTCAGAGCATTTCAAATAGATGAGAGATCAAGGTGTGTGGAGGGGGGGAAATAAAGGATGGTAAGGGTGTCAGAATCAGCGAGATGTTTCTATTCTCAGACGCATTTTAATGTAAAAGTGCGCACTTAATAACGAAGGATGAACATGTTAACTTTAGAGCGAATGGAAGCCTGCTGCAGTCATTTATATATTGTTCAATCATTTTTTGCATACAGAACCATAACACGTAGGAGTGATTTCCAAGTGTTAATCAATCATCAAGCATCCTCGCTTCAATGTAATCTTTGCCGGTGTTTGCACTCCTCTTCCTATGAGATTACTTATCATTAATGGGAATGTCTGTTTTCGAAGCAGCTACCTCCTATTTTAAAATTGTTAACCATTAGTCCTTCAGCATAATTGTAGAAATGTGGGTAATTTATTGATATCAGCTTCTCAACTGTAAGAATTTGATGGATTTCTGTTTTCCATCATTGTGAAGAGCTGTTCTCATACACTGTTTATACTTATACCCAAGATAAAGTAAAGCTCTGTAATTCATGTATTCAAAGGACTCTTATATAACACTAGTAATCATATGCCATGACAGGTGATGCAGTATAAAGATCAACAAAGTTTGCATTAGAAGGACTGGGTGTCTGTGATGTTCAAAGCACAGTGTTGTAGCATTGTATGGGCCTGCACAAGGACACTCATTTAGTTGGAATGCTGTTACAGCATTCCAACTACTTGTTATGCTGCGCACGAAAAGTGTATTATTCCACCGGCTTAATTTGTTGCGCTTCTCCTCCCACATTCCACATCGCTGAAACTCCGTTCCAACATCAAAACGTTCAGCTCGGTCGGGAATCGATTGCTATTACTTTTCTCATTCATAACTTTCATAACTCCAGAGATATATCCCATAATTCATGAATGTTTTAACATTGAAGTCAATGGAGAAACTCTTCAGACTTGAAAAATCTTCAAAATCTTCATGCGACTTCAACTGCTAACTGTTCATTCATAATTTCACTCAGACACCTCATTCCAACTTTAAAATGTTACACATCTTTCTGACATTATTCATATTAAACAACTTTTAAATCTGATTCTTACTTTTAGAGATATTAAACATTGTTTCAGACCTTGGTAAAGAGGCTTTCTTCAGATTTTAACATTAACTAGAGTGCGTGATGTCACAGCTAGAGGGTAGGAAATCTTGAAATGTGTCTTCATATTTTTTTTTTAAACTGCCATAATTCCCAAACCCTACATTCCTGAGACATAATTCATCATGACAAACGTAGGAAAACATCTCCTAGATTGAAAAATGACAAATAATTAAGCAAAATGCCTCTTGAGGGCATGAAGTGACAACAACTTTCAACATGTCTCCATTAAAGCCCATTGTAATTTCTGGCTGATATTTCCTCACAGCAGCAGCCGCACACCTTTAGTTAAACTGCCAAAAAGGCCACATTATTAACCCGAAACTACACAAAAATTACACTTCAGATACTCAACTTCCTTGACATGCTTCACGTTTTGAAATTTCACAGATATCTGTTACGGTTCTTCCACAAAACGTTCACATGTAAGAGGTTCATCTCTCATTCAGAACAATGCAAACCTTTGATCTCTGCACACCTCCTCGTTAGCTCAACTATAAACACCTGTGTAATGGAACACGATGATGTCGTAACACACAGGTGTTGTGTTTGAGCTAACGAGGTGGTCACTGGACTTTAACAGACTGTCTGAGCCTATTCTTTTCTGTCTGATGGAGACTTCATACTGACTTCAACATGTTCCACATATTTTATACATTATTGGTGAGTGGTGACACACAGCTGTCGTCGTTAGCTCAAATATAAACACCTGTGTCATGGAACACGATGATGTCACATTGACAGGTTTGGTAACAATGCAGCCATCAACGCATCTAAGCGTAGTATGGGGTGTTGCCATGGCGACAGACCACTCGCCATGAAGCAAGATGTTGCTGTAAGTCCAATGGACACGGTCCGATCGCCCCCCAAACTTCGCTTGTATATCACCGGTCCAGCCCTCAACAGCTCTACGTCAATTATGGGGTTTCTTCAAATGCCGTTGCCATGGCAACACAATGCTCGCCATGAAACACGGTTTTCTCATAACTTCAGTGAAAATGCTACAAACGGCCCAACATTTCACAGGTTTGGTAACAATGCAGCCATTAACGCATCTAAGCGTATTATGGGGTGTCATCAAATGCCGTTGCCATGGCGACAGATCATTCGCCATCAAGTTAGTTCAAAAGTTTGCAGTTCAAATATTCTGCTGCTTTTCCAAGCCTTTTTACTTTCTTTAATTCTCCTATCACACATTCAAGCCCCCAGTGTTCATGTATCATTTCAATCTAAATTCTTCACTTTCTTCTTACACATTACATTTCAGCATAGCAGTTCATCGTCAGCTTTTCAGCATAAAGCATTCCCACAAGCAATTTCTTCAGGAATTGCATTCTCTAGTTATTGTGTTGATGTACACTTGTAAGAAAAGAAAAAAACGTCATGTTATCAATCCAACCATTGTGTGATGGTATGAGCCTTTTTAAAGGTACAATCAACAATCAATCAATATGAATATGTCATCTTTACCCATTTCGATGGGTTATCTGTTATGTTCTGTCAGAAGTATACACTATGCATTACTTTTACATAAAGACATAATATAATATGACTCAATTATATTCTCAGTAATATATATAGGTGTTTATAAACTCTGTATGCAATGTCTTATGTCACTGGAGGTTAAACAACTCTTCTTCTTGGCACAGATATTTGCTTTTAGGCACTGTTTACTTCCTAATACAAATCACCAATCTTAAACAAAAATAGTATGTACACAGTATCAATCAATCTAATACAGCAGCCCTGCAACAAACCATGCTTATCATTAAGCTTATCAGAAGAAAAAGAGATAGAAGCTTATAATGGTCACTCCGATATAAGACTGCGATCATGTGTCGATTCATCCCTGTGGGGCCGTGATATTCTGAGGAGGTTCTAAAATGTCCAATAGCAACAATATCAGGATCAATCCAATAGAGTACATGTGACTACAGAAACCAAACGTTCCGGAGATAACTCAAAACGTAGTCTCCATTCAAGTCCTGGAGGACGATCTGCTCAACACTGAACATCATGTTCTACCCATTTAAGCAAAAAATAATGAAATATTATACCTCATTTTAATATTAGTGAAACAGGTGTCATGGTTTTTATTTCCATAGCAAATGATAGATTAGGAGAATTAAGAAGGCCACCATGATGGATCTGCTGTGCTTCAGCTGCTGATGGTGCAGCAGATAAGGCTGTGAATCTCAGATAGCACTACACGGATCACTGTGGAGAGGATAATAATTCAGAACCTCATCAAAGCTGAGAATGATGGTGATTTGTCAGAAAGAAGCTCCAACTGAATAAATAAATGTATGTCAGGTGCTGCGTCGCAGCATTCAGAGTAATTTGCTCACATTGGGTTCAACGCGTCATAGAGCGAGCATGTCATTTCATTGGACGAGAGGCATACTATGAGAGCTGGTCACAGGGATGCGTTCAAATTTAGTCAGTAATTTAAGGAACTGTCGAAATGGCGGACGCAGATAAAGTTGAGCTCGAAAATCCTCCACTATCATTGAAGTCTCCGGTATGGGAACATTTCGGTTTCGCAGTTACGTACAAGGATGACGGACAAAGACAGGTGGACCGAACCAAAGCTGTTTGTCGGCATTGTTCAACTCAAATTGGCTGGCAATACATCAAACTTGCACACTCATTTGAAAAGGTATCACCCGAACGTGAATATCACCGGTACTAAAAGAAAAAAGACTGAAGTGCAAACCCAACTCCCACTAGCATTTAAGCCTCCACCGAAAACGTACCGAACCGAACCGTGACCTAAAAACCGAGATACGTACCGAACCGAAATGTTTGTGAACCGTTACACCCCTACTGAGTAGCAGCGCTGGAAGAAAGCCAGTTGAAGTACTGTAGACTTTACCTCAATGGGTTGGAGTTATTCAGTGACAACACATACGTAAGTGACATAAAAAAGTTGCAAATAAGCAGAAAATAGCAAATTAAACCATACAGTTAGTGAGTTTCATGTCTATGTCTAGGTAGTGGCTATGTTAAGAAGTTTCTTGGTGATGAAGCACTTCACACTCCTCAAAAATCCTTGTTTTGTTGTTCTGTTTTTCAAAATAGCTAAGAGCCATGAACCTGTTACCTTGTTTTCTCTGGAGGAGGTGGAGGGAGGCGTGTGGCGCAGTGGATAGAGCCTTGGTATGGGGATCAGGTTCAAACCCCACTGCAGTCAGCATGTCGTTGTGTCCCTTCGCTTTGGATAAAAGCGTCTAACAAGTAACATGTAATCTCTTCTATATCTATTATATGTCAAGCAATAACCTTTGCAACCTCTGCTTTAGCTTCCTGGCATCAGTACTTTGAAGCTGGGGTAGGCAACTTTGGCAAAAACGGTGGGTTACGTATTGTAACCCTAGTTCAATAAGCACAGGCGGAACCCTCTACTGGACTCTATGGGTACTACTCTCATCAATGATACATTCACACACTGAAGTTGTATAAACATAGCCGGCCAATCAGGGTGAGCCTACCTGAATGTGCGCGGAGCTCACAGTATATAAGGCGGCTACGCCTCCTGACTGTCATCCTACAAAATCTTCAGCGAGCGGCATAGGAAAGACAGGGCCCCTAGGTAGAGGGCTCCGCCTGTGCTTATAGAACTAGGGTTACAATACGTAACCCACCGTTCTATCTCACACAGGCTCCGCCCTCTACTGGACTCAATGGGTACAGTGGGTGGAGCCCCGATGGATAAACGCCCTGTCGTCCCACCACATCGACCCACCACACTGCCTCTGACCGGCCTTTGGCTAACAGCCACCGTACCCAACTTCCTATCACCCGGTTGAGACCGTGGAGAAGTCGGGGCCGCAGCTTACTTGGCTGGGTAGAGCCTAATTGGTCTGAATAAGCCCATAGCTCCACCCTGCAGGTGCCAGCGCAAGTGACTACACACTGCGCACCACGTTTCCCAGGTCCCTAAGGAGCATGGGGAAAATGTAAGTGTACTATGTCCTCCACACTCACACGCTTACCTCGTGTAGTGTGTGCACGGACCCTAATGGGAAAGGCTCTCCACGCCTAGCCATAGACAACGTAAGTGCATTATGTCCAAGGGGGTCAGATACAGCTTACTGACCCACAGCCCTCCTCCTTTCACCAGTCCTGTGTTGCACCAGCAAGCACCGACAATGAAAAAGGAGCCAGAAATAGAGTCTAAGAGATACTTACCTTATGAACGGGCCCGGCGTAGACCAAGATGCCGCGGTGCATAGGTGGACGACTAAAGCTGTCTGGCTGTTTAACCCTCGACCTGGAAGAACTCCTTAGGTTCTTGGGAACAGAGGAGGGGTTTGGTCTGAGTGTCGCCCCGCTACGGTCACCACGAACCAGAAGGCAACTCGGGTGCACCGATAGAGCGGTCAGTTCGCATACTCTCTTGGCAGAAGTCAAAGCAAGCAGCAAAGCTGTTTCTTTTTGCTTCTCTCTCTCTCAATGATAGCGCCTACAGGGAGGAGAGCTCCAGAGGCTCAAACGGTTCTGTAACCAAAGCCTCGAGCATCATTATTTTATGGCAGTTCCCATTGCGGGGTGGAGACACCTCCTGATCCCCTGCAAAAAACGCTTCATAAGTGGTTGGCTAAAGACTAGTCTTCCGTCCAAATCTCACATGACGGGACGAGATGACTGCTGCATACACCTGGACTGTGGCATGCCCCTTGTCCACCAGTAGCTATAGCTAGGATAGAATAGAGCCCAATGTAACGGACATAAGCTCTAGACTCCCTTCCTCACACCACGTCTGTCTGTCCTCTGACAGAGTGGCACGTAGCCTGCCTCCTTCTCGATGGGGCGTACACCTCGCTCTCTATGGGGGCGTACCCCTCGCTCTCAATGGGGGCTGCATTGAGCAAAATCCCCATATACCCCAGCTGCTGGTGTGGTATGGGACTGCTCTTCTTCCAATTGACAACAAATCCCCAACTTGGTTAGGTGTAAGATCAATTGGGCTGTGTGGAACATCCACACATTCCCTGGAGCTGGCCATGACTATGAGGTCGTTGAGATAAAATAAAACCCTCATGCCATGGTCGCGAAGCGGCTAAAGCACTGTGGTCACACATTTGCTGAACATGCGTGGGAACAGGGAGTAGCTGAGCGGCCAGCTCTCGCGGGGCCGCGCGCTCCGTCATAATGCCGTGGCCACACTGACGGTGAAATGCAATAATCGGAGCTATCACACTAGGCGAGGTGTGTTTTCTGACAACAACACGCCGGCTATAATGTCCCTGCACCCGCATAGTGCTTTGACGGCACTTCCTGCGGTTTATCACACTCACATGCGCCCGCCCACCGGCTGCCTCGTTTACTGGAGTTACAACGGGGGCGGCGAGTGGGGAACCGTGTCTCATAATGGGTGCCCAGTTAACATCGTATGAAACGGAGCTTGCCGAATTCAAAGAGACATTATGGGGAAATGTGGAATTGTGGAGAGAAATGACTAGCTCTCGCGTCTTGGGTGGTGAGGCACACAGCTCTTGCCGCCGGGACGCTTCCTCCCACAGCCCATCATATCCGGGAGGACGGCCCACCCCACCCCGAAGCTCTCTGTCGGCGCGGAGCCGGAGCAGAGGCCTGTCGGGATCGCGCAGCCTGTCCCCGCGGGTGCCGGTATTGAGCCGGTTCCGCAGGACCAGCCGAGGAGGAAGAAGGAGCAGCGGGAGCCATGGGTGCTCTAAATCGGCACCTTTCCCTCCTTTTCACCGTGACTCTCCTCTATACAGCTAAACTGCGACTTTTCTTCCTCCAAGCGTCTGATCCAAAGAGCCCCTCCGTTGATACGGGGGCCCCTCGGAGATCATCACGGTCCTTCCTGGAGAGAGCCGTGAGTCCCAGCCAGACGTGGCGTGATCCCACTGTGGCCAGGGACATTACACGGCCAGCTGCGGCGGCCACACCATGAATCAGATGATTCATCTGCCCGATGCTGTGGTCCAAATAACCACTCCAATCCTGAGATGGAGAGGCGGGGGCGTCCTGCTGAGGAGTAATCAGCGACACGCTCAACACACCCAGATTATTCGCCGCTGCCGCCATCTGTGCTCCGAGTAGGGTTGGGTACCGAGAACCGGTTCCGGTTCGGAACCGGTTCCAACATTTCGATTCCAACGGCATCATTTAGAAATGTGAATTTCGGTTCTGCTTTTCGATGCCTGAGGAAATGTTTCTCACAGCTATCCGTAGCCTACTGTATGACTGCGGCGGGGCGGGAAATGTAGCGTTGTACCTACACTTCCTACAGCGTAATCATGTTCGCCTAGGGCGCCAGATCTGTGGAGGCGCTGCGCTGACAGCTCTGGGAGGAGAAAAAAAGTTTTGACCGTTGGGGCTCATCTTAATTTTCGGCCTTGATGTAACAACATTCATAATTAAGTAAATGTAACACCCTTTTCATCCCGGTTACACTTTTCATTTGCCCTGTACGATGGGCGCTGTAAGTGATGAAAATGGGGGATGTTGGCTTATCTGGCGCCCGCAGCTCACAGCCAAAGTGCGAGTGAGCGTGGGAGCGAGCGAGGGAGAAAGGGAGGGTGCACCAGTACCAGCGCTGTTGTTATTAGCATCTGGTGCTAGCTGCTCTAACAGAAGAAGAAGATGTTTCTACAATGATGTGGAGGGAGAGTCCTCTCCAGTCAGACTGAGGCTGATAACTACAGCTCAGTGAGGTAAAGAACTCTGAGTGTTCACTTTAGTCTAAGTTATCTCAGTGGGTCTCAAACGTTTTGATCACAATTTATGTAAACACATATTTCCAAGGCACTCCTTTATAATTATTGGGAGAAAACAGGTTTGAAATCATTCCAATGTATACTATAGGACCGTAAACCAGACATATCGTTTTAAACTGGAGATAAACAAATATGCATAAATAAAATAGTAAAATAAGATATGAATGAACAACAAAAATAAAACACGTTACATGTATTTGTTATTGGCTATGGTAGGTTATTGGTTATGTTCACATACTTATTTAATTATTAAAATGTAAACCGATCTTTTTCATATGGGTGTTTAGAGTTGTACCCCCTAGATCTAGTCTCTAGTAATTCTGCTTAAAGTGCACCAGATTGAAGCATTTTACTTTAAAATGTTCAAACATTTGAGAAGGCAGATATGCTTGTTTTTCTCAACAAGAACTGTTTTTAAATGGGGGGGGGTTTCCTTTAAAAGTTGGACTGTTGCACTGTTGTAGCTTCAGTGGTTCTCAGGTTACAGTTACATAGCAGTGAATATAAACAGACTGATTAATGTGAATATTACTGTAAACTAACCTGTGTAAAAGTTTCTCGAATAAATGTAATTTTTTGGTGGAAGAAGCATGTATCATTTTTTTACCCTGCCCCTCAAAGAATCGGAATTGAGAACCGTTAAGAACCGGAATCGATAAGTAGAATCGGAATCGGAATCAGAATCGTGGAAATTCAAACGATACCCAACCCTAGCTCCGAGCCGGAATATGTTATCGAAATATTCCAGCGTCTCTCGGTCACGAGCAGGGGCGGATCTACCGGGGTGGCATGGGGTGGCAACTGCCACCCTAAACAATAGCCTTGCCACCCCAGCTGCCACCCCAGTTGGCATCTTTGTTTTGAAAGAAAAGTTGTGGCTCATCGGACATTTATGAGAGAAAGTCTCTAATGTCCGAGTGCAAGTGAATGCAGCACAATATGCACGTCATGTAACCCCTCCCCCGGTCCTGGCGCGAGAGTGGAAATATGATTGGTGGCGAATTCACTTGAACGGGGGGACGGCGCAAAACGAGAAGCCTTTCGGACCCAAGCACTGAAGGAATGAGGTATTTGCGGTCTACAATGAGAGAAGAGAATGTCAAGTTTGGCTGTACTCAGCATTGAATCAAAACGCACTACAGCTGTTGATCTTAATAAGTTTGTGAGGCGTTTTGCTGAACAAAATAGTAATCGCCGCATTCAGCTGTAATAGACATGCCAACTTGATGCTCTGCTCACGGATTACTCGATGAGAATAACAAACTGTTAAGATGATGACCTTGTATGCGTGTATATATTGTTTTTCTTTGAGGGGGTCTGCCCCCAAAAAACAGTTTTAAGTCCTGAGAAAGTAAAATAAGACGGTGTGTAAAACTACACTGCCCAGCCAACAGAAAGTAACCACTTTGATTTAACTAGGCCAGTAGGTAAGGACCTTCCACTGGATAATAACTGCAGCGATGTTTTAGTTGAATACACGTTTTTTAACCCTAACTGATGCAGTTAGTCACTTCTTTAATGTTTGTTCTTTCTGATGTAAAGTCAAGGTTGTAACTGTATATCAATAATGATATAATTACTTGTTTTTCAAATTTGAAGGAGGGTGAGCAAGCATCTTGATGAACATTCATCATTAACTCCTCCAAAAAATATAGTTTATTCAAACATCGATGAGACAGTTAATTAATGTACTTATTGCAGCAGTCTGCATAGATTTGGAACCCCTGCTGGTCTAAGAGTGAGACAAACTCATTCAGTTATTGTTCAGTTAAAATTCATTAAATTACGTCTGCCACCTTATATGTAAGGCTTTACTGATGTGCCACAATAATATCACCTATGTGATTGAGTTAAAATATTAATATTGTGGCTTTCCAAGTTAACATTGATTGTAGGGGTGTAACGGTTCACAAACATTTCGGTTCGGTACATACCTCAGTTTTTAGGTCACGGTTCGGTGCGGTACGTTTTCGGTACAGCAGAAAAAATTATCACAAAACATTAAATATTTTTTTTAAATTATTATTAAACTGATTAATGTATTCAAATAAATACAAAATATAGTAAAATAAACATTAAGGTGCAGCATTTCGATGAACTGAAATAATCTTGTCCACATTGCTTGCCGAAAGGGCAGATCTGCTGGCACTAACAATGTCTCCTGATGTGGAGAAAACCCTCTCGCTAGGGACAGAGGTAGCAGATACAGCCAGGTAGCGCTTTGCTAACATGGCAACATAAGGATATTTGGCGTTTGTAATAGCTTTGGCTCGGTCTGAACTCTCTGCGAGTGGTGGAGGCTTAAATGCTAGTGGGAGTTGGGTTTGCACTTCAGTCTTTTTTCTTTTGGTACCGGTGATATTCACATTCGGGTGATGCCTTTTCAAATGAGTGTGCAAGTTTGATGTATTGCCAGCCGCGTAACCAATGTTAGTTGAACAATGCCGACAAACAGCTTTGGTTCGGTCCACCTGTCTTTGTCCGTCATCCTTGTACGTAACTGCGAAATCAAAATGTTCCCAAACCGGAGACTTCAATGATGCTGGAGGATTTTCAGCTCAACTTTATCTGCGTTCGCCATTTCGACAGTTCCTCAAATTACTGACTACATTTGAACGCATCCCTGTGACCAGCTCTCATAGTATGCCTCTCGTCCAATTAAATGACTTGGTCGCTCTATGATATAGATTACTTCCAGAAAGTTGTTCATGTTCTCAATTTTTTACGTTTAACGCTATATTCGTTCGGTACACACGTGTACCGAACCGAAGGGCCCGTACCGAATAATTTCAGTACGGGTACGTGTACCGTTACACCCCTAATTGATTGATATGATTGCGATTTAAATCAGCATATACTTCTATCAGGGGATGCCACCCCTCAAAATCTCCTGCCACCCTCTTGCCACCCCATGAATATTTGTCTAGATCCGCCCCTGGTCACGAGGCAGCAGGGGCAGAGGCTTCTTACCCTCCGCCCATCCTGCTGCCTGTGGGAGCAGATGGGCTGCCAGGCTCTCATTAAGGGGGGGCACGCCGGGACACGCTGTGTCCGTGCGGCCCTGCACCCTGAGGATCCCCACCATACCAGCCACTGGAGCCTTCGTCTTCAGTGGCTGTTGCCACGGCGCTTCCACACACTGCCAGATATCTGGCAACGGGGGCGAAATGAAAGCTGGCTGGGCCGGGCGGACCGGGCCGTAGAACCCCTGGCGGAGGCGGCTCACCGGTTTTGGCGGCAGTGGTAGCCCTACATGTTCCGCCACCATGGTCAGCACCAGGGGGAAGTCCTGGCGGACAGACCTGGGCAGTGGACTTTCGTGGACGAAGTGCCCGACAACGAGAAGTCCTCGTCATCCTCCTCCCCGGCAAACGGAGCCATCCGCCCCGCTGGAATGGCGAACGTGTGTGAATGGCGAACGTGTGTGAACGCTCGCCATTTATTCAATGGAGCGCTTGTTATTGCTATCATTACTCAACTTCCTCATGTCTCATTCAGATGTAAGGGAACACTTAACACTGTTTAACAAGCATAAAGAACAAACATGGCTATTGTTGGTACTCAAACAGCTGTCATGCTATTAGCATTTGGGAAACTCCAACACTTGGAGTAGACAGGCAGGAAGGACTTCAATCAATTCATGCAGCGATAAAAAGGATTGGAGATATTTATTATTTGACTATGACAGCCACAGATAAGGCAAGGCAAGGCAAGTTTATTTATATAGCACCTTTCAACACAAGGCAATTCAAAGTGCTTTACAAAAAACGAAAGACATTAGATACAGGATATTGTTCCTTATTTTTGTCAGTAGCAATTTCTTTATTGATTTCTTTAGGAATGTAAATAAATAGAATACAAACACTAATGCATCTAAAGTGAATTGCCTATCTTAGCTCTAATAAATACATCCATAAGAGGACAAGAGTTTGTTTAGGCAGCAAATGTAAGACATGCATATGTTGATCTAGGTAAATTAGTTGCCTGAATTGACAAACTACACATCAAACCTACAGACCAAAAACTACAGAGACATGCAAGCTTACACATATTATTTTAAGTGGATTTTTGGACTGGGAGCTTGGTGTGTTTGTTTTGCCTGCGTTTGATAGGACTCAAGCATTACAGTTATCTAACCTGGTTAACATGAATGCATTAACTAGCCTCTCATAAGTCAGCTTTTAAGTGATAAATAGCTGCAATGACTAAGTTCCTGAAGTGACTTTAAAGGAATGCTCCACTCATTAGATAATTAATCAAAACTTCAGTATTTAGTGAAACATTATGTTTAAACCATACCCTGAAGAAATCAGCGATATTCCCCGGTAAATAATGATTTTATAGCTCTTTTTTATCAAAACCTGTATATTCCGTCAGGCCGCTGCCATTTTGGCCATTTTCAGTAGTCACGTGATGGTCGTGACGTCATCCATGCGTTCACTTTGTAAACACACGAAAACATGGCGGAGTGTTTGAGTTCGGACTCGTCAGCCGAGGAAGAAGTTTTGAGCAATATGAAGAGATTGGAAGGGGGAATTCAGCCATACAGGTTCGAGCCTACTTAGTACTACTTAGTAGATACAATGATTTTGATTACTAGATATGTATGCATGTAGTACCACCCTTGCTAGCGATTCCCTCTCTAGTTTAGCATACTCAGCCTCGTTGTCCCTGGCCCTAGAACCACGATTTTATGGGGCCGGAAAAACTGGGGGGAAATACCCACTAGCCGGTACTACGCTATATGGAAAGGCCACCAAAGACTGGCCTGGCCTGGACGATAAAGGACGTTTAAACGGGGCTACCCGCTGCAATGGAAATGCGCTATAACATACCTTATTCTTACTCCGAGCACTACTTCTGGTCCTCCGTCGCTTCACACTTGCAGAGGGCGATTTCTCAACTGGCCGAACTGGTGTCCTGGTCGGTGATGACACCAGAAAGACCGATGGTACTGCATCTCCATTAAGTAATGGTTGTTCAATAAATCCCATGTTATGTTTTATCATACTGTCAGAGTAGTCGTCCGGAAACTTGAAATGTTCGCTGCATACATGCGCCTGTGGATCTTTCGGTTCGGGCCGGCCACATTTCGCTAGCCACTGCCTCCGAACGTACTTCCTACGCTTACCTTTTGGCAACAGATGGAACCGAGCATTCCGTGGATTGTTCCTATCAGAATTGTGGCAATGTTTCGCGATACAATGAGGCATATTTGAAGAGAGTAACTACAGTAAATAACATGAACATCAACGTGTCCTCGAAACCAAACGCATGGTTTACGTCACGTCCGGTAAAATGGTGTTATTTCGGTAATTAATCAGTTTAAAATCACTGATAATGTCATCGGATTAAAAAAAAGACTGGCAGAAACTGGTCTTTTTTATCGGATGATAATTATTTAAAAATGAGTGTCATGAGCATACCATTCCTTTAAAAGTTAAGATATCAAAGTAGAGACTAGAAACAACCTGATATTTATCTGTAAAAAAAACAGCATCCTGTGGTTGATGTAATCAATATAATCTGGCAGCTTGCTTACAGGACTAAAATAATAATAGGACATAATAGCTGTGTATCATCTGCATATGAATGATAAGATATTATGTGTTTTTAATTTGTACATGCTCCCACTTGCGACATTATTAAAAACTTGTTGTGGAACTTTTGAGAACATCTTAGTTTCAACTGAATCTTTACATTTCTTGATGAAGATATCATGATTTGACAGTATCAAAGGTAACAGTTACATCAAGCGAAGCTGTTTTATTGCTGTGGTTAAAGATGGAAAACGAAAGCAGTTCAGTTTTATCAAGCCTTGATTGATATGAATAAACAGACTAGCTGGACTGAATGACATGAAACAATATATGTTTAATCATATCCAAAGATTCCTTGGATATAATAATTGTTCGAACATTTTATACATCATGCCACAACAAATGTTGGACTATCACAATTGTTTGTATTAAGGTAAGGTTTGAGTGAAGACTGATTTGATTTAATTTCTAATTATTCCAAAAACACAAGTAAAGACTTTATACCGCTTTATAAACATCCTGCTTATGATATACTGTGAAATTGATCATCAGTTATATAGTTAAACAGAAATTATAAAAAATATTGTGTTATATTCATGCAATGGCTTATATTGGAGAGATGCTCATAAAGTGCAGATTTGTTCTAAATTAATGGCTGCATATTTCTCCAAACTTGTAAATGAACTTCCAAAAAAGTGGTGCAAAAGCATATAAAAAGTTTCCTAACCACAAAAAACAGACTATATGTGATTTGTTACTCGCAGTTTTGCTGACTCAAGACGTGTTGGTGTGATTTCCACTCCATCTAACATTCATAGTCGTCATAAAGCTGCAGCTCTCTTCCATAAGGGCTTTTTCCCACTTCACTACAAATCTGCCTGTAAACACTTTGATTGATAAAAAAAGAGCATGGAGAGGGTGTAGCTGCACCGAGTGGGTAATTTAGCTGTCACTTATTTGATTGAACTGGAATGCCGCTCTGTTTAAGTGTGCTCTCTGTTTACTCAAATGCCTGTCAAGCTAATGTGGTTTTGTGACTCATTCACGCCGTCTCCAGCACATACAACCACAAATGATTAAACGTAATAGTCTCCGGGAAAGGTTATACTGCAGTTACTCCACGTTTCTGTTGGAAGTCAGAGCGTATTGTAAATCCCTGTCTAATTTTAACCTATTTTAATTTCTGCCGTAGCTAAGCAACCTGCCACGCATTGCCTCTGACCTTCAACTGAACCTACAGATTGCTGAAATAATCTCGTACTGTTGTCGAGTGTTTGCACAAGTGTGTGTGTAGTAGATAAAAAACATATGCATATTTCTCACTTTTACTGCTTATTCTCACACCCTCTTGCTGCCTCTGCTCCATTTCTCTGCATTGTTAATAACAACCTTGCATCTGACAGTGTGGCTGCGTGCACACACACACACACACACACACACACACACACACACACACACACACACACATATTCACTTTCACAGACACGCAGGGTCACCACTGCTGCCAATTGCCATTTTACGCACCATAAACATTTGATTATTTCATTTATCGTCAGGGCCGGAGAACACACACATGCAGCGGTGCAGAACACACATGCTCACAAACACAAGGGTACTGAGAGCAGCAAAATGAACACACACACGCACAAGAGACATATCACTTCAGAGCACTCATAGACTAACAGTATGTTAAGTACACATGCTCACACAAACACACAGAATATCCTTATTACTGTTTATGGTTACTAATATTTTCATGATTTTGGCCATGTGTATAAGTAATAACATTTTACTGTTGATCTTTTTTATTTTATTTCAGAAGTATATCGTTTATTTGTCTGCCTTTTACTTGCACCACAGTGTCTCTTGCAATCGTTCATATATTTTTCTTCTTGCACTACTTTTGTTTCTTTTCATGTCTTAAGTATATGTACAATATACATTGTTGGAGGAGCCTGGGTATTCAGATTTTCTTTGCCAAAACTACGCTGTAGCTATTGTGCATTTATGATAAATAAAGCCTTTGAATCTTGAATATTTAATCCAGAGAGACAGATTTAAAGAATCCATTAAGTTGGTGAATATAAGTGGAAGAGAAAAATAAGTAACTGATACTAATCTTGGTCTGTTAAAAACCATCCATTGCAGTTTACAGACCCAATTTATGCTTAGCTTTGACCTAACGTAGTTATCATATTGGTTTGAACTGTCTATATGTGTATTGTGGTATGATCACTTTGAGTTTTACCTCAAAAATAAGTGGTTAAGATAATCTCGATAAACTGTTGGTTTGTAGATTTTTAGATACTCTTCCCCTCAGATTTGGTCATGTAGTGTTATCACATATCAGCAGTTAACTTGGTGAATACATGATGCTATAACTAATATCAATGATGATACCTACACATATAATACTGTACATATAATTTAAATCATATAGACCCACTCTCTTTCAACCACACACACGCCATAGACACATTAACACACACTTTTACAAAATTGTGGGAAATCTGAAGCCAAAACCCAGTGCTCTAAGACAGTGGTTCTCAAATGGGGGTACGCGGACCCCTAGGGGTACGTTGGAGTACTGCAGGGGGTACGTGAGATGTATTTTGTTAATGAAAAAAAAGATAAAAATACCAATTTTGGGAAAAGTAAGGAAGTTTGAGCAGTGTGGGTTTTATATGAACAGTTACACATATTTCAAAACGCGAAGTGTAATAACTGCAGTTTGCCTCCCTGTCAGCATGACAAAGATCCTCAGTGAAGCACAAGCCCATGTTTCACTACATTGTAAGTACAACTTATTAAAAAGATCAGTTCAATGCAGCTAATGTCATCTTAGTGTTATTGCATGATATTAAAATTAGTTTGCCATGAATTTAGTGATGGATTGTAAACATTTGAAATGTAGCAATTAAGTGTTTCTCAGTTACAAGGTTGTTGTTTTAATAAATCAGACACTGATGGTGCAGCGCTGTACTGTACCTCTTTATATAGGCATCTTTCCCCTAACAAATTGTGTTTGCGCTGATCAGGGGGTACATGGCTGAATTTTTTTTTTCAAAGGGGGTACATTATTGAAAAAAGTTTGAGAATCACTGGTCTAAGACACAGTATAGAGCAGGTTCCTTGCATGCCATCCAAAACAGGAAGTACCCCGCTGTGTGCCATATGGGGAGTAGGAACACACACACACACACACACACACACACACACACCTCCGCTAACTCTGCATCCTTCACCTGAGGCCTGTACTACGAAGCCGGTTCAACATAACCTGGATATGTTTTAGTTACCCGGCTTACCTAATCCAAAACAAACACGCTTTCGCTAAGCGGTCCTACGACGCTGGTTATCAACTCGTTAACTCAAGCCAGCTTTGCCCTATCTAGTTATGTGCGCGTTCACATAAAAGGGGCGGGGTTAGCAACATTTGACCAATCACAAACATGGAGAAGTGTACTGACAGCGCAGCGTCATTCTTCCTGAATGAAAAGTGGACAAATATTAAGACGTTAAACTTTAAACACTTTATCCAGGATAAAAGCAACGGCTGCATACATTATGATGTGATATGAATGATAATGGGACACATCGACGTCTGCACTCACAGTGCCGCGGACTGTAAGTAATGTTACTTTGATCCGGTTATTTATGTTAACTTGTGGCAGATATTTAAGTAAGCTTTCTTAACGCTAATGTTATAATAGTGCTCTGAAGATGGGAGGGGATATTCTATTAATGTTCACGTTCACACAGTCGGTGATTTTTGCCGGCCGTCTTTCCTGCAACGGCAGCTTTTCTGTATTTCCTTTATCATAATATGACTTGATCGCTTTAAACTCAGCACACTGAGCTCTGATTGGTCAGCAGGCGGTGCTTTCACTGAGTTGATCTCTTATCCTGGAACCTAACCTGCTCCGGAGTAGGTTAGCCGCTCAGCATAAGTTACCATGGAGATCTAGCCCAGTAAGAAGTGAACCAGCGTCGTAGGACCGGAAACCCAGAGTTTTCCCTGAAGTTAGTTCGCTAAGAGAAAATCCGGCTTCGTAGTACAGGCCTCTGGTCTTTGCCTCTGATCTGGATCTCTGTAATTCCAACACACTCTCTCAAAGTTATTGAAGTGACTGTTATTTTGTATATATTGATTGTTGTGGTTTTATTTATGTCTTAATGTGTGCATAGGTACAAATGTGTTTGTTAATTGTGTATATATATATATATATATATATTAGTGCTGTCAAAATTATCGCGTTAACGGCGGTAATTAATTTTTTGAATTAATTGGGTTAAAATATTTAACGCATTTAACACATGTGCAGAATGGCCCGCCCCATACGTGCCACCAGTGGCAGCGCCAGGGTATGGCTGGGGTAGGCTACACCCATACCAAGAAATGGCTTAGCCCCACCATGAAAAATGATGTTAAAGTAAGCAAAATAAAGTCTGCCAACTCGCGCGGAGTAAATTGCACAGACAGCAGTTAGTAAGATTGATTTCAGTAGCCACGGTTTTGAAAACGTTTGTCACGTAGTGATCGTCTTCTCAATAGAACATCTTTGATAACGGCGTGGTGTTGTTGCAGGAAGTCCCGACGGAGAATACTTTTGCTGTAGTACAGGGGGGCACATAACTGGTACGCAGGTTATGTGCGTAATCTCTCTGAAATGCGTACCAGCACTTGTGTTGATTGATTGAAAGTTTATTAACAGCTTGTATATTGGGTACAGTACAGTACAGCTCAAAACATACAATTGTTAAGGGGATGCAGACCAGAGAAAGACTTTCGTCTTGTTTACATCGGGGTCCCCCATTTCCAATTCACAAAGTGCATTTGCGTACCGACGTACTTGTGAAGCTTTTCCAGAAGGCGGTTAGATCACCGGACGACAGAGTCGGTCTCCGTGTGCACAGACAGGGCTGCTGTTAACGTCGGTCTGTACAACGGAATTGTGCCAAAACTACGCCAACCGGCTGCGGAGGGAGACTCCCCCCCTTCACTGGAGAACTGCACTAAAACAGCTGATCACAACGTTCACACTCTGTGGTCACGAAGTACTCCACTAGCCGCCCCCCCCCCGTCGACTTTCCTGAAGTACTCCCCCGTTGATAGAAATCAACACGTAATGAATTAAGACCCCACGGTTTGATGATTGATAGGTGTGTGGGTTGTCTTTCATTTTGACACGCAGACATTTTTTATAATAAACATAGATACTGTATGTTAAATGGATATATCCGCCTTCTTTCATTTATCTTTCCATTCCCACAACAATATACATAAATAAATGGCATATTTTGGACATAGTTCGAATGGTGATTAATCATGATTAATACATTTTTAAGCTGTGATTAATCTGATTAAATTTTTTAATCGTTTGACAGCCCTAATATATATATATATAGGTATATACATATATGTTTATACATATTTGTATATATCTTTGTTCTTGTATTCGGGATCGTGGGAAACGGTATTTCGATCTCTCTGTCTGTACACACAAACTGAAAGATTAACAATAAAGTTGACTTTGAGTTTGACACTCACACTTGTATCCCAATCCACACTCATTCACCTCCTAAAATAAAGTCATTTTTATTTAAATTAGTGTTCCTTTTGTCACTATCACAAGCTGCTGCACTTTCATTACCCTCCTCTAACTACTCCATCAACATGTTTACGTCTGCTTTTGTTGATGATTTTTTTTTAAGTCCTCCGATAGACATGCCCGATTAAAGCTGAAACTATAAGTTGAAATTGTTTACCGACTGAAAATAATAAATAACCCTTTTTTTATTATAACTAATGCTTTTAAGTTCTAAGAGGCAAGATACTTACTTCTGAATATATTTGGATTGTTCTGCGTTCATTAATGACTTGATAAGTGATTAGCATTTAGATACAGTATGGGACATTTCCTCTGGGCTCCCTCAGGTGCTGCTCTGGCAGATTGTGGGACCTCAAGCTAATGCTTCCTGATTGGACAACAGGTGGTTTCAGCTTTGACACACAACAGCAATTCAGTGGAGTGGCACCACAAACCTTTAGTCAGTGTGACGAGGGCAGGAGCCAGGTGACTAAATGTTAAAAGCCATGAGAGTGTAGAGTAGGTGGAAGCTTCAAGTATTCCAGTGAGTCCTTCATATTTAATTGTACATAGTTTGTATTACTTTTAAGATTCCTTCTCCTTGTTGTATATATTGTAGTGGTTTCAATTCGTAAATCATGATTAATCCCAGGTTTAAAATATTAGTATTATTTGTGTATGTTGCTGTGCTCTGCTGTGTTTGCTGGACCACGTTTGAAATGGCCAACCATTTTCTTACACTTAGCTAAAGCATTGACAAACCTGTCATGGAGAGCCGCTCTGACTGCCCTCCGTATATTGTGCACTACACAGGGAAGATGCTCATATCGTACCATTCTTGCTGCCGCCATCACATTGCGAGCACTATCTGCTCCGACAGTCGTGACCTTGACCACTATCTCACACTCCTGGTCTTCATCAATGTTGATAGGTCTACAGTCCATGGTGATCCATTTAGTGGTTGCTTTGGTTAAGATAGCTATTGTTGCTTTGTTGAAAGACATTCTGCCAGTGCAAAGCTAGCATCTTTTGCAACATTGGCAAAGATGTGTCTTACCCCAAGATGGAACTATAGATGTGTTGTGTTTCGGTGGAAACATGTGCATCTCGAAGGGCCAAAAAAAGCTCATCACTGCAAAATGCACACACAAGTTTCATCTAAAGTTCCACCTGGAAGTTTTAATAAATGAATTTTCCGTTGAACACATTTGAAGCTATCTCCTGAATATTTGTGTTATCTGCGTTTAACATGTTACCATACAGGTACAAATCCACACAGAATTACTGTAGGAAGTTTGGGTCAGATTTGGTTAGCTCCATCCACAACTGCTTTTATGTGACATTTTGTTGAAAGATTTATACAAAAATCCACATTATGTCCAAAGGAAAGCTGAAACTACTTTAATTCGTTTTTACTGTATGTTTGTCATTGGTTTAACCCATGCACCCACTTACACATGTAACAATAAAAGTTAAACATACACATGTAAAAATGACAGAAGGACATATGATATCACACCACTGACCAGAGAACAATAACATCTCACCTCTAAGCAGCCGTTCGCCTGGTGTCATAACCAGACACACAAACACACACAAGCACAGAAAGAGAAGATTGAACTGGAGCTCGAAATGGTTAAATTGAATGGACTTTTTATAGCACTGATATTACTCCATTCCATCTCACGCAAGACTCCCCCCCCCCACTCCCCCCACCACTATCTATACTCTATTTTTCTATATAAGAGGGGTCAGCTGTCCTTTCCCATAGCTGTCAACTCTCAGGCCCTCTACAGCAATCTGACGACCCCCTGTACTCCCTCCTCCTCACTCCTCTTTCTCACTCTCTGTGTCTCGCTCGGCTGTCAGATTCATGAGGGTGATTGGAGGTGAGCCGGTGGATCGGTGGAAAAAAAGAATGGAGGGAGAGAATGAGGATGGAGATAGAGGAGGAAACTGGATGATACCAGATCAGCTCTTTTATACACAATGACAGGGTAGGTCTAAATAAAGACCCACTATATTAGACTGAGTCAAAAGGGGAAATAAAGGAGTAAGATACAGGAGTGTGTAAGATACAGAGAGGACAGAAAAGAAGCAAAGAAAGACTGTCTTGTACAACAGTTCGATGACTCTCTGTCTAAGGATTTGAGGTCAGGCCCTCGTGTCAGAAGGGGAAATGTCCTTGTCTGAACCGGTCACTGTACCATATTATTGACTAGATGATGGAAGCATTATTTGAAGGAAAGAGACCAATCATTTAGTGTTAAAAGAGCATTTAAACAAAAATGGGTATAGTGGTGAAGGAATGAGTCCTAAAACCTGAACATAAGTGATCATTTTAGGACTTCTGGGTCCCTAGGCTCAAAGTCAACAGTTTTTTGAAAGTGTTTTTGTTAGATACCTGAAATAAGGTCTTTGGTTAACACAAGCTTAGGAGATTCAGGTTAATGTTTTACGCCATAAAATACGTGATTAAATACTTCACATGTGAATGTCTGAATGTGCAATGTGTCAAAAAATCAGAGGTCAACAAGCGACTCAATGAGACTACTAAAGGTCATCATAAAAATGAAATATATCGATGCAAGTTAGCTTTTTACTTCAAGCTATTGCATTTACACTTCAAAAATCATAAAAGTGTTGTAAACATTTGGAAATTATCCTGCTGAAAAAAAACACAAGTATCATAAAGGTGTGTTCGTCACAGATCTTATTTCCTGCAATATTACAAAATCCATGGAAAATTCTCAGCTTTTTGTCGAGGGAGCCCTTGCTAACTTCAGGGTCAGCCTGCTCAAATATGGCATCCCTGTATTGTATAGTACGACAGTTTGAAAGGCATGTCAGCCATCAACTCATTTGATATCAGCAGAGTGAAATGAGTAGATGTCAAACAAACCACAAACTCAAAGTCCATGACATGAAAGACACCAAGCGTATAGACCCGTCCTTAACAACTAAAAATGTATCATGCCGAAAGTTTCTCCCCAACAGTTTGGAGATACATGATTTTTCCCCGTCTCCATTTCTGATCAAGCTAATTTCTCTCTCTCTCTGCGGAGCTTGTGCCTGGCTCGCCCTAAGCCACATGCATGGCTCTTCCTCTACTTCAGCCAAAATCCCAACCACCCCCTCCCCTCCTCTCCTCGTCATAGGCTGGTGCCAACCCCTTTTCACCAGCTAATACCACTTCACCCTTTTTTTACCCTCCTCCTCCTCCCACCCTGAGGACTTGCATTCAATCGCGCTATCTACCAGCAGCAGCCCTGTCAAATACCCCGGGCGAGGCAAATCAGCCCGGAGAGGGTAGGGGGGTTTAAGGGTGACCACGGTGAGAGAGAAAGAGACAGCACGGGATAGAAAAAAGGGGGCTGAAGGGAATGGGGAGACGATTCAAAAATAGGAACAGAGGAAGGAGACAGTGAAAACAAGGTGGAGGATTCAAGAGAAGAAGATGTGAGACTATAGGCTTGACAGATGAAAGGATAGATAGAGAGGTCGAAGGTTTATGAATAGAGGGAGAGCCGGAGCAAAGAGAGGATGGCAAAATATTGAAAATTCATATTTTGTTCATCCAAGATGCATTGGTTCCTCCCTTCCACCTTCATCCCTCCTCCATCCTCCCTGACTTGTAAGGGAGGGGGTGAATATAAGCTGTCTATTGTATGTCTGAGTCTCGGTCTGAAACACCAAAGCAGTTCCTCTCTTTGCTACAATCTGAAACATGTGACCTGCTGCTGGCTGAACACATTGGTGATACATAAAGACCATTTCAGTCACGAAATTCAGCAGTGGAACAGGCTTATTCCAAAAATATTAGGTGATACATATAGGCCTTCAATGGGTTGGTGAAATCATGCACTTTGATTGGTTGATAGGTGTGATTAAAGTGGCATTGAAGTGCAATATAAAGCTGTTTGAAAGTGTACCACAGCGCTGCAGCTGAGGAAGAGATGCTCACTGTTTGCTAACCGTGCTTTCAGTGCTGTACGTTGCATTCAAGAGGTTGGCTTGACATCAGAAAAATTGCCTATTTTTAACAGATTACCCCATGTTTAAAAAACGTGCTTGTCTGGTGGGAGAGGTTTTAACTCACTTCAATTGCTTTGGGTCTCCACTGCACTTTCAGTAGGCTCCAATGGAACACTAATTACCACATATTTCTCTCTACACACATACCAGTAATTAATTGTTTTCCCTCCTTAACTCTGAAATGTGTGTATAAAATTCATATGAATTCAAAGAGGAAAAACACTATTAAAGTGCTCTCAATGCCGGAAGACAGATTGTGAAACTTCTAGTTTTAAAAAAAAGCAAGTTAATTAGCATTTTGCAATTATGAAAATGTGATTTATATTACTGGAATACAATATTTCCAAGCGTATAGTAGAGTATGTATGATTGACAGGTCTTTCAGTACCTAATTACTGTATATATTACAAGACAACACATTACTGATGTTTCAATATCTCATTGGTATTGAGAGTTGTAGTAGTTCAGGGGCAGCTGGTCTACAGTACTTTATCTATACGAGTGCTTTACATCAGCCATCCCATAAATGTAGTAGAGTCAAAAGGTATTTTCATCTTAAATGTAATCGGATAAACCACTGCACCCCAGGTAATGTTACAACCACTCATATGTTAATGATGTGTTCTTTTTGCACATCAAAGAATTTTACATTTTAAAGTTGTTTCTCACTTCGGAATAAACTGAGATTTGTCAGATGTACAGAGATAGTGGCCAGCAGTAAATAAAGTCCATGCTGCCAAAAATGTATCTATGACACCAGATCAAATGATATGTTCACTTGATGGTTCTTTTCCACACGGGAGCTTTATAGCCCACTGAAATATATTAAACTGTGTCTAAAGATCAACAGCGTGTCTCTATTCTTATTCATACACTCTCATTCAAATCAAAATGTCTATCCTGAACAATCCAAAGATCTACATTGTTTTTCAAACAGGTGTGTGTGCCTGCATTATTAAAGTTACCCTCTCTTTATACTCCCTACCTCCTTTCCTCCTCAGCTTACAGCGTGGTGCTTTTCTTTGAAAATGTCTCTTTCCGCTCACTCAACTTTTTCTCCTCCTTTCAGTCCGCATGATTGATTTTCAATCTCTCAGAACCCTCCCTCTCCTCCTCTCCATCCTTCTCCTCGGGATCCTCTGTTTGAGAAGAACCTTTAAACATACAGAGGTGAGGAGTTGAGAGGATGCGAGTCATGAAGCAGCTCTGGCCCCCGGCTACTGCTACAAACAGAGATAGGTGTGGGATAAGTGTATGTGGGGGGGGGGGGGGGGGTGGGTATGCATGAATGAGTGAAACAATGAGGGCAACAGTCTGCGGGGGGGAAAGGTGGTCCACAGGAAGTCAGTCGGTGCATCGCACAGCAGGGAGCCGCAAACCCCTGGTGACGGAGTTTATGATTTGAAAGAAGATGACAATTGAAAGTGCCTGAGAAACATGCAGAGATACCTTTAAACACACGGGGAAAGGAAGGGGAGCAAATATATATGTGTGTGTGTGTGTGTGTGTGTGTGTGTGTGTGTGTGTGTGTGTGTGTGTGTGTGTGTGTGTGTGTGTGTGTGTGTGTGTGTGTGTGTGTGTGTGTGTGTGTGTGTGTGTGTGTGTGTGTGTGTGTGTGTGTGTGTTGTGTGTGTGTGTGTGTGTGTGTGTGTGTGTGTGTGTGTGTGTGTGTGTGTGTGTGTGTGTGTGTGTGTGTGTGTGTGCGGTCTGCGGCAGGAACAGATTTATAGGTGTCTGTCCACGCTGCAGTGTGCACACATAAATAAGGCTGAGGGGAGAAAGCTCTCCATTGAACATAATCAAGTAGATCCTTTAGAGTGCCATTCATCCCACACACACATACATACACACACACACACACACACACACGCACACACACACACACACACTCAGGAGAGGTCAGCACCTAGGATGTCAGCCTCTGTTGATTTTGCTTTACTTTGGCTTTGTGTATGCATCAACAGCATACACAAAAATTAAATAAAATGTGAGGCAGCCAAGCGAGGATGTCTGCCAAACATCTCTACCAGGGCATCACACACTCTGAAACACAAATCATTCATTCAATGAAATGTACTTTCATCTTCACACATTGCAAACCCAAGAGGATGAACTGTAGCTGAGTAATTACAAAACTATTGTAAAACTGTGCTGGATATTTATTGAGTCTTTTCTCACCCTAACCCTGAATACCGCCCCTGATGTTGATCCACTCGCAAGAGAGGTACATGTCATCCTGCACTTAGTATACCATGAAATAAATAAAAAGGTCCCTCATAAGAGATATACAGTCCACAATGACAAACATTAAAAAGCCATTCCTCAAATACATAGTTGAAATTAATTAATTCATTCATTCCATCACATGACATGTTACTTGTTAGACGCTTTTATGACGCAAAGTGAGCACAGGAGCAATTTGGGGTGAAGTGTCTCAGGGACACAACGACATGCTGACTGCAGTGGGGTTTGAACAAATGCAGTCATTTATTAACTGGTTGTTTGTTAATTATACATATATATCGTAATATAACTACAGTATGACACATCTGGTCTTCGACATTTACCAGCTGGTAAAATGCTAAATATTGAAATCAGTAATCCCGACTGGACAGAATAAAGCATGACAAGACAATATTGAAAGTATATGTGACATCAAATGGAGAAAGTGGGAAGTTCCATAATAATAATGTTTATTTTGTTTGCTAGACACAAGTAGCTCAATTATAAATACTTTGTCTCAATAAAATAATCTAAATGTGGACGAATTATTATTTTTAGCCAGCAATTGTTTCATTAACGATAAATCAATACAATTATTACACTTTTTGTTGCCAACTTTTAGTACAGTACTTGTTTAACTCTGTACGAAAAAGTAATGTCTAAGTATGAGCCAGTGTAATACAATTAAAGAAGCATCACAGCCTCCGCTCATTGATTTTCGTTCAATACGTATGAATAAATAAAAGCCAGTTATTCAAACAACAAAGAAATCAGACATGAATTCAAATCAGGCATGCTATTGATGTGAGTCACATGGCCAAGGGGCATGTAGACAGACTTAATCAAAAGCCAGCAATTTTTACACGATTTATTAAAATGCATGGCTTTAGGCAACTCTGGAATTATTCTCTTAGCATTGTTCTGAAAAAATAAGTCAGAGTAGAGAAAGAAGCAAGTTTGCATATGGAGTGAATCCCAAATTGAACCATGGTAGAGAGGTTATTAAAGAACAAAACTGTTAATGATCCCAGTCCTCAGCAGGCTTGGAATTTCATCATTTTAGGGGCAAGGCCATTTGGCCTTTGGTATCACAACATTTGTTAGGGCACAAAGGCCACATGCCAGGGCACAAAGGCCACATGCCAGGGCACAAAGGCCACATGCCAGGGCACAAAGGCCATTGAGGGAAACATTTGGTTTTGGAGCTTACATAATAATAAATAAATAACTTTATAATCATATAGGCCTATTCCTCCTTCCTATTACCGTATATAAAATGAAATACTCTACTTTGAATAATTAGTGTTTGGTATGTTTTCTATCTACTACTTCTCCCATTCACAAAATTCGGAAATCAAATAAAAAATTTAAAAATCTATTCATATGTAACAAATATATTCCATTTCAGAGCAGAAGAAACAGCCTTCAAGGGTCCAACTCTGCACATACATCATTCAGCAGTGCACAGTGAAGCTCCAACATCCAACTGTATGAACAAGCAATACTTTGAAATGCAAAACACTTTGTGTGTGTGTGTGTGTGTGTGTGTGTGTGTGTGTGTGTGTGTGTGTGTGTGTGTGTGTGTGTGTGTGTGTGTGTGTGTGTGTGTGTGTGTGTGTGTGTGTGTGTGTGTGTGTGTGTGTGTGTGTGTGTGTGTGTGTGTGTGTGTGTGTGTGTGTGTGTGTGTGTGTGTGTGTGTGTGTGTGTGTGTATGTGTGTGTACGAGAGTCTCTTTAATAACAAATTCAACTCGAGAGTCAAATTCGTGTGACTTCTTCTCGCGGTAGCCAATCAGCAGTGAGGATCTCAGCCACTGAATCAGAAAACCAATACCTCAACCGTTATTTAGCACACAGAGCTCACAGCTCCTCATATCTGTTCAGAAACTAGACAAAAGTTAAACAAGTACAAACCACAGACTGTCTGTGTCATGGTGAATACAGTCGCTGTTGTGTCTGTATCATGTTATTGTGAGTGTGGACGGAGCACAGGTTAATTTAGCCTGATCGAAAACACGTATTTTAAAAGGTGTTTCGCCTTCCTTCTTGTCTGCAGACTTGTCAAAGCATTAGTTCATGTTTTTTACTAACCATTATCAGTATGTTGTTACTTGGGCATCATTTTGAAACGTGTATTACAATTAAATCACGGTAAAATATGTTAATTTTGTTGTAGTTGAGTCTACCACAGTATTTACATGGAGATAAGCCCTGCCCCCTCTCCAGCGCGTCCTGTTTGAATGACAAGGGGTAAACACAGCTGACAGCCGTAGTGAAACTCCAGCGATTAGAGCAATGCAAATATTCGCATCGCGTCTGTTGTGAACGCAGGCTAATGCAGTTCAGAGACCAGACCACTACTCTGACGCTATTAAAGCAACTTCGAGATTGTAACAGTGTGAGGGGCACAAAGGCCATGGTGGCCGTAGGAAACATACAATTATTTGTGGGGCATAAAGGCCAAGGGATGCTAACTCATCAGGTATGAAAAAGGTGACAAGGATCCGAGCCCCCCGACCCCACGGAATATCGGCTTTAAAATTAGGAATAACAGAGGATTGTAGCAGTCAGAACAACTAAAGCAGCAGTGTTAATAATAACAGGAACGCCAAAGAGTCACATATAGAAATATATAAAAGCATTTATTTGAATTGTGTAGCAGTCAGTTTATAATTTTGGCAGTGCTGTTGAGCATTTTGAAAATGTATTTTCATGCCTCTGTGCAAGGCTTAACTAAGATCATAAACTCAAGTACTATACTTGGGTACAATTTTGAGATACTTGTACTTTATTAAGTATTTCAATGTTTTTCTACGTTGTTCTTCTTCTCCTCTACAGTTCAGAGGGACATGGTGTACTTTTACTCCACTACATGTATTTAATACCTTTAGTTGCTTTACAGATCTGGATGAATGATGTGAAATGTAATGAACTCTTAAATCAGACCAGTTCCACCTGGAGTAAATCCACCAGCTACCCTGCAGTATACAAAGTCATTCAAACTAGCTGCACCTTTACCAGCTTTGAGAACACTTTCATGATCAATCACTATAAAACATATCATATATATTATTCTGAAATGGACCAATCTGCACAATGACTACTTTTACTGTCGCTACTTTAACTATATTTTGATGATAATACTTTTATACTTTTACTTGAGGAACATTTTGAATGCAGTACTTTTACTGTAAACGCGTATTCCTACACTCTGAGTACTTCTACTTTTACTCTAGTACATGATCTGTGTACTTCTACTTTTAATCAAGTGCAAGATCTGAGTGCTTCTACTTTAACTCAACAAGATCTATACTTATACCACCTCCGTTTATAGCCTATGAAAAAAAGCTAACGTTAGCAGATAGTGACAATGTATGCTAGTTAGCTAGCTCAACGATAATATTGCGACAGAAAAACTTTTCAGTGCACATCACGCTCTGCCGCTCCGACAGGGAGCTCTGCTCTGAACACCTGAACGGCCCGTTCTAACAGCTGTTCACCAGCGGTCCAGTCTGTGCAACAGTGACTCCGGACCGCACAGTTAATATTAACGAACGCACCCGTAGGTAATGTAGCTGCTGAAGCTAGACCATCATCGCGGAGCAGCAGAGCCTTCTTACGGCCCGTCCACACTACAGCTTCAAAAAAAGCTTGGAGCTGGGCGTGTCTGAAGCTCGACCAACAACCAATCACATGAATCTCCCACCCCTGACACACAAGCAGCGGTTTGATTGGCTAGAGCTTGTACTGGCATATGATTTGATTGGCTGACGCTTCCACCGAAAGCTTCAGAAGCTTCAAAAGTTGAACATTGCTCAACTTTTGCAGCCTGAAACACCAGGAAAGCTCCGCTCTGCTTCCCACAATGCAGTTCGGCGAAAAGTGACGTCACCCCATTCAAAGTGAATGGGCAGACGCGTTGGAAACCGTTTTTGAAGCTTCCTGGAATTTCAGGCTGCAAAAGTTGAGCAATGTTCAACTTTTGAAGCTTCTGAAGCTTTCGGTGGAAGCGTCAGCCAATCAAATCATATGCCAGTACAAGCTCTAGCCAATCAAACCGCTGCTTGTGTGTCAGGGGCGGGAGATTCTTGTGATTGGTTGTTGGTCGAGCTTCAGACACGCCCAGCTCCAAGCTTTTTTTGAAGCTGTAGTGTGGACGGGCCGTTATACATCCATGAGCAGAGCCGACAGGCAGGAAGACTCGAGCACACAGCTCGCACTTCATTATAATATATAAAAAAAGAACACCATGCGTGTCATGATGGCACAGCTCGCGGCCCAGATTACTCTGAGTTTCTATATTTAAGGTAATGGCACCGACAATCCCCAAAGTACAGACTGAGATGTCTTCAGGCAGAAGACTTGAAGATTTGACAAAATATATTAAACTAATCACAGAGGAATTAAAGTGTGTGCTTTGCGAGATAATAATACCCCCATTAGCACAATTACATCTTCACCTCCAATATGTTACTTGTTAACCTTATAAATAGAGTTCTGGATACAAACTTTTATTCTAAACTCTTAACCTGTTAAGCCCTGAGCCTGTTTTTCAGGTCTCAGGCTCGAAAATGACATTCCCAGAACAAATGACCATAACTACACTTCTAAAAGGGTTACATTAATGATCTTTTTTCTCAAAGTAATGATAAACCTGTGAGTTGGATGTAGAAAAGTCAGAATCAATATAGAATTTGTTTGTTTTATTTTAAAGTAAATTCAGATTGAACAAAAAAATGTAAATTATTGTGTCCGTCCAAAAATAAAACATTACTTATAGTGAAAACCACTCTTGAATGATGGGATAGTAGACTTAAAGCTTTAGGAATCCAAACTATAACATATAATAAGTACCCTGTATCAAGATTGATGCAAAACAAGTGACATTTAACCTTTTTAGAGAAGTTTAGAAAAAAACACTTCTGGGGTCATTTGGCTGGATTTTCCATATCTATGGCCCCCCTTGGTCGATTTTGATGATTGACACCTCTTTTTAACCGTTACGGAGCGTCCACACAGCAGCGTGCGTTGACGCTTGGCGGTGGGCGTGTCTGAAGCTTGGGGATTTTTTGCGAGCAACGCGACCAACAACCAATCACATGAATCTCCCGCCCCCGACATACAAAGCAATAGCAATGTTAAAACGAAGTAAACTGGATATAAAATCCCCAAACAGGCGAAAACCTACCAGTTTCACCCACTGTCTCTGCCACCTCCCTCCAAGCCTCGCTCCTCCGGTTTGTATCCCGGTAGATGAACAGAGACTGATCATTCAGCACCGGGTGATTCATTACCGCTAAAATGAATTTTCCCTCCATTTTTTGGAATATGAGGAAATGACCTGCGTAGTCTCTCCCAGCATCAGTGGCGTTTCTATATGTACAAAAGTGGTGGGGCACAAAAAACTCAGATGTCTATATATAAGCTTCTGCAGTGAGGTTCATGGCTGGTGAAGCACTCTTCAGGTTTACAAATATTATATTTTGACCTAAATCAAAATATAATATTATCTTTTTTAGTCTGATGCTTCAATTAATTTTAAACAGACAATTCAACAGAAGGATACCCAAAAAAAAAATGTGTTATCATTTAAATATTGAATTGTTCTCTCTTAGTAAGATCCCATTTTCAATAAAATGGTGGTCTTACCTTGACTTGAAGATGAAGTCCATTTGCCTATCCTTCTGGACAAAAATCTCTATTACTTTTTTGTAAAAGTCCTCCTTATCTTCTTGTAGTTTCAAAAGTCTATCATAAATCTAAATGATGGATTTATGATTCGAAAATGATAAAAGTAGGGTAGACATGTGGATATTATCCGGCTGAACAAAACGTACATGTATCTAACAGCTACGTTTCCCACAGATCTTATTTTGAGCTATTTTCTAAAATCCTATGGAGAAATCTCATTGCTTTTTTGTGGAGGGAAGCCATGCGCAGCTTACTTCCTGGTTTTAGGACGCGTCTCTCTTCTCCTCTTCACCTGCTCTTCACACACCACACTTTTCGCGGCACACGTACTTACAGCCAATCAGCTCTGAATTATGTGAGATGACGTATGGTGGGGATGGCAGCTCTATGCCCCTATGGTCATTATTTTTTGCCACACACATTAAATAGCAAAAAAATACTCTGAACATGCGCAGTGTAGTTTTTACAGTCACCGTTCACTTAGACAGTGAGAGGGAGGGGCAGGATCGGGTTTTGTCCCACATGGCTCTAAACAGCTCAATAGGCACACACTGTAGACACTAATTAGAAGAACACATACTAAAACAGCAATGTACAGACGAATCAGATGATTAAACATGATCTTAAAATATATTTCATATATTTTTTAATTTATTTTTTGCATTTTGTTGTAATCATTATTTTAATACTTTCTGCTGACACTAGGTGGGGCTGTGCCACTGCCCAGCATACACGCGGTTTGATTGGCTAGCGCTTGTACTGGCAGATTTGCATAAACGGGATTTCATTGGCCAAAAGTTGAACATTGCTCAACTTTTGAAGCGAGCAACGCCAGCAACGCTCCACGTCGCTTCCCAAAACGCAGTTCGGCTAAAAGTGACGTCACCCCATTCAAAGTGAATGGGCAGAAGCGTTGTAAGCTTCAACGCACGCCGCTGTGTGGACGGGCCGTTAGAGCCAATATAATAAGCTAATATTGGACAATTCCAACCAGAGAGGTGTCACATTTACTGAGGGGCAGTGAACACAACACCTGTGCTGTGCTGCTGTGGGGAGGTTTTTTCCCCAGGAAGTCGCGGAGAGACTGAGCGGCTTCGCGTTCGGGCTGCGGCCTGCTTTACACCTGCTGTAGCGGAGGCCTGTATCCACCTGCTCCACCTGTCGTGCTCTACGGTGCCGAGGACGTTTTACCACGGGGATATCGCGGAGAGACCGGAGCGCCTCTACGCCTCGAGCTGGGCCTGCTTCGCCTATCCTGCTGTACTGAGGAGGTTCTGCACCGGGGATATCGCGAAGAGACCGGAGTGCCTCCACGTTTCGGGCCTGCTTGCGCGCCTATCCGGATGCTGTGCTGGTCTGGGAAAATGGCCCATATCGTGATTCTGCTATGCCTGTTAGCTATTTTGGACAATGAGAAGTTCTCTCGTTATCCTGAGAAGTCGACTGGATTCAGGTCTGTTCTGCCGCCCGCAGTGGACATCCCCTGTAAAGGTTCGGATGTGTTACACAGACAATTACTGGTTGCCTTGTCACAGACATTCAGTTCGACAAATGTTTGTCTTGCTCACTTGCCTGCTATGATGGTTCTTCAGGACTGCTTCTTGAGCTCTAATCTCACTTTCGCAGAGTTTACTGGTGACTTTAAAGCAGATGACAATGTATGTATATCGGTTAAGAGGAAAAAGTGCTTGGTTTTTTTGTTATTATTACTATCAGGGAATGTACAACTAAACCCTGGACCGCCCAGCAGCAGTAGTAGTCAGATCGCTACTCCTGCTGATTTTAATTCTAGATCTGGGTTGGGATTCATTCACTTAAATGTGCGTAGTCTGTTACCTAAGTTAGATTTTGTCCGCATTTGGGGGAGCTCGACTGATGCTGATGTCATTGTCTTATCAGAAACATGGCTAGATAAATCTATTTTGGCCTCTGACATCTACTTAAATGGTTATAGTGTATATCGTACCGACCGTATTAAAAAAGGTGGTGGCGTAGCCATTTATGTGAAAAATAAGTTTTGTGTAACCAAGATGGTTTCCAAATCTATTAGTAAACAACTAGGATTTTTAGCTTTAAATATTGAAGTAGCAAAGGGGCAACAGGTCATGGTGGTGGGCTGCTACAGACCCCCCTCAGCTGTCAAGGACTCTTTATCTTCTTTGGCAAAACTTTTATCTCAACTAGACTACAAGGAAATAGTACTGCTTGGTGATTTTAACTGGGACTGGTTAACTGCAGTGTCAGAGGATTTTAAAAACCTTTGTATCTCCTTGAATGTTACTCAGATTGTTGACAGTCCTACTCGCCCTAACATTAAGTCCCCAAATAAATCCTCCCTAATTGATCTAATTTTAACTAATGTTCCCCATAAATACTCATCTGTGGGAGTATTTGCGAATGATCTGAGTGATCACTGTGTTGTAGCCACAATTAGGGACACTAAGGTCCTAAAAGTTAAACCTCGCATTATCAGTAAGAGAGACAAAAAAACATTTTGTGGAGCAGGGTTTTGTGCATGATCTGTTTGATTTTGATTGGGGTAAAATCGATCTGTGTCCTGATGTAGAAACTGCATGGTCTTATTTGTATCTTGGTGTTATGGAAATTATAGATAGACATGCACCCCTGCGTACTTTTAGAGTGAAGGGACGAGACAATCCTTGGTTTTCTGCTGAGCTGTCTAGTCTCCTTCATGAGAGAAACAAGGCCTGGGCAAAGGCTAGGAAATCAGGCTCAGAGGTAGAATGGCTGCGTTTTAGGCAGCTAAGAAATAGCTTCACATCGCAAATCAAAAGTGCTAAATCAAAGTACTATCTGTCAGTTACAGTACCACAGAAAACCTAAATAATCCTGGAAAATTTTGGAAAGCCATAAAATCGATATCCACCGGTGATATCCGTAATGAGCTACCTCCGTGCCTTACCACAGCATCTGGCACTATATCGGACAGGGCCACTATGTTAAATTGTTTTAATGAGCATTTTGTGTCTTGTGGCTCTCTGTTTGATTCTGTCACTAACTCTGCTTCTGTGAACACCACAGTCTGTAACTCTGAAAAACGTGTGTTGGAAAACCCTTTTAGTTTTACTCCTTTTACTGTTGATGTTGTTTGTGAAATTTTAACCAAGTTAGATCCTAAGAAACCGGCTGGCCCGGACAACGTAGAACCTTTCTTTTTAAAGATAGCTGCTGATTTTATTGCTCCACCGCTCACTACTCTTTTTAACCTCTCCCTCAGCACTAACACAATTCCACAATTGTGGAAGTCAGCGTATGTCCTGCCTCTACTAAAAGGTGGGGAGGCCACCTTATTAAATAACTATAGGCCAATCTCTAAGTTGTCAGTTCTGGCTAAGGTTCTTGAACGCTTCAGTGAGTGAACAGGTAAAGGTGTTTTTATGTACAAATGACATCCTGTCTAAACATCAGTCAGGCTTCAGAAAGCAACACAGCACCATCACTGCCACAATGAAAGTGGTGAATGATGTGGCGAGTATTTTAGACAATAAGCAGAGTTGTGCAGCTCTATTTATTGACCTGTCCAAATCGTTTGACACCGTCGATCATCGCATTTTAAAGCAGAGGCTAGCCAGTATAGGCATGTCCAGCCATGCAGTGGGGTGGTTTGAAAACTACCTCTCTGAAAGGTCCCAATGTGTTCACTTTGATGGGCTGTCTTCTGAGTGGTTAAATATTGCTAATGGTGTTCCTCAAGGTTCTGTTTTGAGTCCACTTTTATTCTCCATATATATCAATAGTTTAGGTGAAAATGTGGATGAAGCTACTTTTCATTTTTATGCGGATGATACCGTGATGTACTGTGCAGGTCCCTCCATTCAGGAGGCTGGTGTTAAATTACAGACTGTTTTTAACATTATTCAGACTCAGCTCTCTGAATTAAAGCTTCTTTTAAATATTGAGAAAACCAAGGTAATGCTCTTTTCTAAAGCTAAAAAGACACCAGAGCATGTTTTAGATATTGTAACTACACAAGGAACAAAACTTGAAGTGGTTACCTGTTACAAATACCTTGGTATCTGGCTTGATGATTGTCTCACTTTTAAACTTCATGTCAATAACCTGCTTAAAAAGCTGAGGGTTAGGCTAGGTTTCTTCTACAGGAACAAGTCCTGTTTCTCGCTTGAGGCCAGGAAAAGGCTAGTCACTGTGACCTTTTTACCTGAGCTGGACTATGGTGATCTGATGTATATGAATGCACCTGCCAATTGCCTGGTCAAGTTAGATGCTGCGTATCACAGCGCGTTAAGATTTGTGACAAACTGTAAAGCATTAACCCATCACTGTACCCTGTATGCAAGGGCTGGTTTGCTTTCACTAACTGTACGGAGGCTCAGTCACTGGTACATTTTTATTTACAAAGCCATATTAGGGAAACTTCCATCCTATATCTGCTCCCTGATCTCACGGCGAATTGTAAGTGGCTACTGCCTGAGATTGCATGCTGTAGTTTTATTAAATGTGCCAACTGCTAGGACTGTCTTAGGGAAGACAGCTTTTAGATGTGCAGCGCCTCTGTCTTGGAATAGTCTGCAACTGAAATGGAAACTGAGTAAGCTGGTGCCACTAAATGTTTTTAAAGCTCGGTTGGATGCTACTCAATCGGAAGCTGTTGGTACCTGTACATGTGGATAGTTATGTAAATTGTAATCCCTGTGATGATGATGTAAGATGTCCTTTTTGTTGTTTTATGTTTTTATGTTTCATGTGGAACCTACTTGAGCAGGTCTCCCTTGTAAAAGAGTTCAATGATCTCAATGGGATTTATCTGGATAAATAAAGGTTTTTAAAAAAATTAAAAAATCGAGGGGAAGTTCCTAAATCCATCTAAACATTACCCATTGGTGAATGAGTGATGCGTAGCCAGAATGCCCAAAACCGGAAGCAGCAACTATATATGAAAACTCCGTTATTGACATAAATATGAAGATGGATTATCAGTAATCATTTCAGACACATTGGATTAACCTATGGATAACCTTCAGCAGCGTTTTTATCGTTTTAATGCCATTGAACACAACTTCTGATCAGAACAACAGCATAGGTAAGACAATGTCCCGTTTTTGCTCCGTAAAACTCTGTGTTGTGTTGTCTGTGTTTGCTTCCCATGTCGAGAGTTCCGATCGCTCAGTGACGATACTTATACCCCTAGAATCTGTGGAATCTCAGCTTGCTAATTGATATCTTGTTTGTATAGATCCGATATGTAATAAGGGCAGGGACGGACTGGGGGGAAAAAGTGGCCCGGGGATTAATTGACAGACAGGCCCACTTAATGCGCGGCATGTATCGGCCGGCCGGCGACGAAAGTATGTTACTTAACAAAAAACCCTATGTTATTTTGGACAATTCAATTCATTCATATAGTAATCACATTACCTGAGCCCTTGAGTTGCCTAGAGCAAATAGTTACGGCATATATTTAGTGATTTTAATGTTAACAGATCATTGATGCAATAACATTTTGACCCAATTTGCCTGACTTGACACATGGAATAAAACATGGGCGTAGGAAGCATCCTCAATGTGGGTGAGACAATTTAACAGGGGGTGTGGGCAGGTGGTGGACCTCACCTCCTCTAGGGGGGGGTCCGGGGGCAAGCTCCCCCGGGAAGATTTGTTTTTAAATGTTGAAGTTAAATGCATCAATCTGGTCCATTTTGAGAGCAAAATTAGGGACTAAATCTATGGCAGTCCCCGACCAGACCTATTTGGAGTGTGGACTTCTACTTGGACAGGTCCCAGTTCACCTCCTGCCCTGCCGTGGTGCCCTTGAGCAAGGCACCGGACATGCAGCTTGGGATGTGAGGACATGGCTTAGAAAGGGTTTGTCGCCTTCTGTCCTGCCAGTGTTGGCAGGACATGAATTAAAATGTCGAACTCGGACTTCATTTTAAGGACATTTCGGCCAGGGGTGTAGAGCTATATTTGTTTAAGCACCGGATTGTCAAAACAGGAGAGTGTGTGCACCAGTCTGCCTTGATCTATGTATTCATGTCTGTGACTCTCACAGTATCTGCTGCCCACAGCTGTTTGATAGAAGGAAAACCTCCTTCACTTCATGAAATCTCTGCAGCACCAGGAGGCAGCGGGAGGGTTCACTCAGCCTCTGAGAAGAGGAGCGCGCAGTGCCTTTCACGCACCGCCTTTCACGCACCGCCTTCACTGTGTTTACCTTCAGAATCATTAGAAAGGCTAAAGAGCGGTGTGGCTGATGTGTTTTAACCACACACACCTCTACACACACACACACCTCTACACACACACACACACACACACACACACACACACACACACACACACACACACACACACGATTTAAACGCAGACTTTTGTTCCTCCATGTTACGTTGTTATCGTTTCACTGAGCGGACCCGCACATTTTTTTCAAACGCTCCCCTTTTTGGTCCATCTGCGCGGTTTTGTGCGCTGTGATGATTCGGCTGTACCTTTAGTAATGAATATTAAATGTTGTGAGGAAATCTTTCCACCAATAATTCCAATAAGTAATCCAAAATGTATTCACTTCAGGTTTACGAAAGTAACTGTAATCAGATTACTAGTTTTTCAAATGTAATGCGAGCTGAATACAGTTACTTGATTTTTGTATTCTGATTACGTAACGTCGTTACATGTATTCCGTTACATGTATTCCGTTACAACCCAACCCTGGCCACACCCCACTGGGCTGGGCTGGGCCGGAACACTTACAAATGTGGTCCTGTAGAATTTAGGTAAGCAAAAAAAAAAAAAAGGGAGTGGCCGGAACATTTACAAATGTGGGCCGGTAGGATTTAGGCAAAAAAACTCCCGGTATTCCCAATGGCCAGTCCGCCCCTGATTATAAGGGTATTTATACCTAGAGTTCTGTGCTAAGTGTGCGCTCAGGGCTCATTTAGACGCTTCTTGTGAGACTTGTGTTTTGTTTCGGTAAAGATGGTTCGTATCGTCAGTTAGCTGAGTTTCTTTCCGTTAAGTGGGTATGACACATTAATAGGTTTTTAAATGTTAAGAAGCCCTGAGACACAGTTTTGTGAGAAAAAAAAACGGCGGGGGCCTCCGGGTTGGACAGGTTAAACTGTCCGACATTTGGCAACTACTGCTGTTGTACTAAAGAGGAACTATTATGCTTTTTGGGGTCTTTCCTTCCCTGTAGTCTATATAGTTCTATAGGTTTTAGTGCATGTAAATGGTCTGCAAAGGCTAAAGTCCCTGTGTTCCCTCCAAAGCGAGTTTATCTCCCACACTACATTATGAACCATCCAGGTCTGCTTTCTATCCCTATAGTTAGTTTGTTTTTAGTGCCGTACATTTAGAACAAACTACCATGGCTGTATCACTCATTAAGGTTTGGTTGTATCTCTTTCTTCGGTTTATTATACCATTTGTGAAATAATTGACTCAAATAAAAGAGCTATCTGAGTCCCATATACCGATGATTGAAGTCGCTGCAAAGTCGCCTATAGCTTGCCTTAAAGTGCACCTATCATGCTATGTTTAGGCATATATTATGGGTCTCAGATATATACAAATATATAAAAACATGTCTGATGTGTTTTTCTCAAAATACAAACAGATCATGCATTTTAGACATCCCTCATACCCCTCTATTCCAGCCCTGTTTAGAGAAGCGCGGATTTTGGGTCCTTAGCTTGACAAATAAAAAAGAGGAGGAGGCGCTAATGCCTGATCAGAATTCTACCGGAGATAAAGTTAAATTCTGCTGCAATAAAACGCCATCCTGTTCTAAACCACATCAAGGATTATTTCTGAAACAGTATGGAGCTCAAATAATTTTTCTCTTGCAGCTTTATCACAAGGTGAGTTCCTTTTTTTATGTTCTGCTTTTTAAACACATTTGCTCTACAGTACAGGTTAGCTCTGAGTGTTAGCGAGGCTTGCTGATGTAAAAAAGCCGACTGCTTGTGGTTCAATGCCATTCACCCCAAGACATTGTCCAACAAATGTGTTTAATAGTATTTAAATGTAATTTATATGAGCTTCTTTTGCACTATTTCTCAATGTTTGTTGTAAGCACTTTGAATTGCCTTGTGTTGAAATGTGCCATGCAAATAAACTTGCCTTGCCTGAGTGCCAGTCTATTATGTCCACACGGTTTTATTTTAAAAGGACAAAATAGAACATGAATGCAGTTCAGTTTGTTTGTTTTTCTGAACAGGAGCCCAAGTCCTAGTGAAAGCGCTGGCACAGCAAACGGCTCAGGAGAATAGAGAGAATGGAGCAGCAGAGGAAAATATTTTCCGAGCAGAGAGTGTTTGCTGTGATTTGCAGAACACCTGTTTCTGAACAACTCCGGCCACCCGCTGCAAAAACCTCTGTGAATGCGTATTAACGGTTCACGGCTCCGGTAAAGCCCTTGTTCACATGCAAATCCTGCTCTCGCTCCGTCTGAAAGCCTCCGTCGCTGCGTTGTCTTCACCAACACACACACACACACACACACACACACACACACACACACACACACACACACACACACACACACACACACACACACTTTCTAAAGGGACTCGTCACAACACCAATTTCTCCTTCCCTCTCATCTTTTCTCTCTATCCATCTCTCATTCTTGTGTCAAGGAGGGATTAGGCCTCAGGACAAAATACTTATCTGCGCTGTCAGTACAACACTCCAGACAATACCAACAAACACACACTTTTAAACTCGCTAAAAACAGCTTGTAGGTCCAACAAGCTACATTCAAGATACAATTCATCATGGGATAGGATCTCTGCCTAAAGAGATCAGGCGTGTGCGAAATACTGTAGGGAAAGAATATTTTGGTATGCATGAGGGGAGCTGCTTTCAGAGGGAAAACTTTTTGAATGGCGTCTGACAGCCAGGAAAGTGTGTGTGATCAATTACAGCAGCAGTTGAAGGGTAAAGTGTAATGTTCTCTAATGAAAATGGATGTTTATGAGAAAGAAAAAGGATGTTAATGGAATTTGTCTGTCAGAATGAAATGTTATTGTAGAAATGATGGGGTGATGATGATGAAACAGTCGGCAATTAGACCGTGGAGGTTTATTCTCCATTAGTTTCATTCTGAGCAGACGGACACATTTTTCATTCAGCACCACATTTAACACATTTTATAGAGAATGGTGCATCCACACATTTAAATGCATACAAACCTGATTTATCAGTGCAACACAAACCTATTGCTTTAATAAATGAAAGTGTAATAACTCAAATAAATGTAAGCATGAAAAATAACCTGATAGACTCCAAGTAACTAAAGTATTTATGGTGATGGCATCTTTGGTAAATAAAGTTAATAGTACCAATTTAAATTCAGTTAATTTAACTAATTTCTCCAAGGCTATTGAAAATGTATTAATGGTATTTATCTGAATTAAGTAAGAACAACTTAAAGCATTTACATAAATGCTATTGATTAAATTGTTAAATTGATTAACAAATTATTTGAGTTGGGACAACTTATATTGTAGGTCACTCATTTACTAATACATTTCGATTTGGATTAACACACTGTAAATGGAATCATTTATGACAACACTTTAAAAAAAATCACATTTATTTTGAACGTCAATGTTAAAAAAAATATGGAGAAAAAGAACATTGAATTTAGGAATAAGTATTTGATAATATTGGCCAAATATTCACAAATGCTGTTTTCTCAAAATGTATTTTGATCACAATATGAACATGGATGGGATTTGAATGTGTTGTTATTGTTGACAGTTGTCCAACTTTATAATCCCCGAACGTCAACAAGTGCTCCGGTCCCAGCTGTGTGTCCCTTTTTCCATGTGTCTTCTTGCAACGTTTCATTTATGCAGTGCTTTAAGTTAATGCTGCGGATGACCCCAACAAAAAACAATGAATGCAACTGTCTCCCTGCTCTGCCTCCACACACAGACAGACACACACACACACACAGCAGTGTTTCCTGATGTGTTGCTGCTCGCTGCTGCTCCATGCTGAGAAGCCCCTTTGATGTAGACACACCCTGCCCAAGTGTCACCCACTAAATCCTTATTGTGAGAGTAAATCCCGACAAAAGCCTCAGATATCCTCCCCTCCGGAGCCCGACGGCCTTCAGCATTCATTCCTTCATCCCCCCAGAAAGAAACAATACACACACACAATGCATGTGTGGAAACAAACATGGACGTCATTGGGGTGTCAGGATCTGATAAATGTTTATTTGCAGGTGGAAATATGAGAGAAATATGCTTCCTATCGTATTGGAACATACACACAGGATAATTACGTTTTTTTAAATTAAAGTATCCATTAATAAGGCAGAGAAAGCTTGAACAAATGTGATTTAATCGATACTAAACATTCTTTGTGACGCCAGTAGATGTTGAAACAATTTTCATAGTTCTGACTTTGTGGCGTCTGCCGAAAGAAAACAGAGCTGACAAAAGCCACAGAAAAAGAAAGTGGCTTTCCAGAAATAATTACTTTGAGGGAGGAAGAGGGGAAAAGGAAGCAGCAGTTATCCTTCTTTTTAAGAGGTTATCATAATCCCTCTCCTCGCCACCCCCCCCCACCCACCCTTTTTCCTCTGCTGTCCTCAGCATCAACACTGCTCCCTACAACACGCCTCTGGTATTCTCCAGCCCTCGCTGCCAACACTATCTGAGAGAAGTGAAAACACTACAAATGAACACATCTTATCTGTGGAGAGACGGTTACAGTAGCTGATTCCAGGGGTGGTGGTGGGGAGAGGAGGAGGGGGGGGGGGGGAGGAACATTTTTAGACGGGTGCTGGGAAACACCACTGGAGAAAAAAACATTACATCGCTTCAGTTCAGAATATAAAGAAGGTAAGAGTAAGGAAAACCCTCTCAGGAAAAAATGTAAAATAGACAAAAAAGTCAAACACACCACAAGTCTAGATCTTGTACAATGTTATAGTGTATATCTTGCACATTCCTCAGCATATTCTGCACATTTTCGTTCAATGCTACCTCTCCTACACTGCGCATCCCTTCAACTTTAATCCACAACTTAATTCCTCTTACTCTGTTCATGTATGCACCAAATCAAATTCTTGTTTCGACTTAACAAACATTAGTCTCATTCTAAAAGCTGCACATATCTCATATTACAATATAATGCACATATTTAAATTTTAAGTGTAAATTGTCATATTGTTATTGTACTTACTTCTTTCTACATTTAAATGTATTGTCAAATGTTGTCCTATTTCTAATATTTTAAATATTTTGTCTAGTATTTCTATGTTTGCTCCTTTTTCACAACTGAATTCCTCTTACTGTGTTAACATATGCACCATTATACACCAAAGCAAATTCCTTGTACGTGTAAACCTACCTAATAAATTTGATCCGATTCTATAAAACCGCATGCACAACAGCAGTGCATATCATATATGTTTTAAATAGTATTACAATGAAAATGCATTACATTTCACACAAAAACATTATTCAGAAATGTCAATTGCCTGCGGGAAAAGTCTGCAAGTGTAACTACAACCGAAAATGCTTTAGTTGCATGCAATATAAAAAACAAGATAAAGACATTTGAGTTATCCATAGGGTGGTTTTGTAAAATGCACAAACAACACATTTCCATATATGCCATATCCACCTTTACATACACTATGAACGCACACACACAGCATATTCTGCAGCTTCAGTCTCACCAACACTATCAAAGTGCCCATGTGCATCTTCCCATGCATTCCTACTGTATTCCTACAGTGTCCACCTGTCTACTGTACAGCACACTTCAGTTAGTTAAGAAGCCCCCTCAAGAGTGAATGGAGAAAGCATGTATATATAGTGGAGTACTCACGGTGTGTTCTCTGTCTGCTCAGTCCTGCCTCTGGATGTCTCTCTTTCTCTCTCTCTCTCTCTCTCTTCTTCAATCTGCCTTGTCCGTCTATCTCTCTATCCCTTTTCACTGTGATCGCTGCTCTGGACACACGCCACGGCAAACACACACTCTACTCTGTTGTAGCGCTCTGCCGAACGCAGCGCTCTGAGCGAGAGATTGAGATGGAGGGAGAGAGAGAAAGAGAGAGAAAGAGAGATAGAGGAGGAGCGGGGAGCGTTCTGTGTGTGTGTGTTTGGTAGGGAAAAGCTGGTGTGAAAACAGTGAGCGGAAACACATTCACGCACTATACATGCCATATTGTAAATGCATTATTCTCTTAATGCATACATAAATGTCAATAAAAACACTAAAACAAGTGTGTGTGTGTGTGTGTGTGTGTGTGTGTGTGTGTGTGTGTGTGTGTGTGTGTGTGTGGTGTGTGTGTGTGTGTGTGTGTGTGGTGTGTGTGTGTGTGTGTGTGTGTGTGTGTGTGTGTGTGTGTGTGTGTGTGTGTGTGTGTGTGTGTGTGTGACAGAGGGAAAAGGCAATAGATAATATGTTAGAGAAACATAACTAAACACACCATGACGTTCAATGCAACCTCTTCAAAACAGCACAGCTCTTCCATTTAGATTCTGATATACTGCATGTATTTTTTTTTATAATTGTAAATCGTCATATTCTTATTGTACTGACTGATTTCTAAACTTTAAATATGTTGGAAAGTATTTATTTTTTACAACTTTATTGTATGTACTGTGTTTATGTATGCACCATTGTAGACCTAACCAAATCTTTGCATGTGTAAACCTACTTTATCACCTGATTCTTATAATAAAGACCCCTACAAACTATACGTTTAAATAATCTATAAGAACTGATGCATTCCAGCATACGTCCTGTTTTCTTCTTTCTCCCTCTTTCTAAACTACATTCTCTCATCCTTGACTCCTTCCATATTTCTGAACTCGTAATTAAAACACCAGGTTTGTGGAGTAATGGTCATGGATCATGTTTCGTGATCATTTATAGGTTACTAAAAAGTCTACTATTTAAAAAGGTCCCATGTCATGGCCATTTCCACTGATCATAATTCCATTGTTGAGGTATACTAGAATAGATTTATCCTGTGCAATTTTCCAAACTCACATTGGTTTCGCATACAGCATCTCTGTAAAGTATGTGTATTCACCGGTATTCACTCTGTCCTAAACAGCTCGTTGGAGCTCTTGCCCCCCCCCCCCCCTCCCTGTGAGCCCAGTCTGCTCCGATTGGTCAGCTCGGCCACTCTGTTCTGATTAGTCAACCACCAGAGAGGCTTTGCCCATGTCTGACAGTGCTTTTTTTGGCTCGCTCTGAACATATACAGCCGTATATGTTATAGCTAACTAACCGAACTGTACCTACAACTGTTGTTATAGAATAATAAGTTATTTTTACCCGTAATAAACTACTACTGTTTGATGAAAATCAAATCATGGTTTGCTATATATGAATGATATGGTATAGGATAGGGCTGAACGATATACCGTGTCATGGCGATAACCGCGATATGCGCATGCGCGATATTCACACCGCAGGGACGTGCGGTTTTATTCATTTTTTTTAAATAGCACAGAATTCAAAATAAAGATACCCTTATTACTTATCGAAACTGCACATACAATATATCCGATTAAAGCTGAGACTCCACAGATTATTTAAGTATAGTATCATCACTAAGCGATCCGATCTCGCGACAGGGGAAGCAAACATAGACATAACAACACGTAACTTTACGGAGCTTCTAGGGAGATCTCACCGTAGCTGTCAATCTGATCAAAAGACGTGTTCAATGGCATTAAAACGAGAAAAAACCGTGGCTGAATCGGTTGATCCATAGGTTAATAATGTATCTGTGGCTTTGAAGCAATTGTTATAATCCATAATTCAATTTTTATGTAAAAATCGGAGCACAAAAGTTAGCTGCTAATGGTAGCCACCAGAGTGTATGCAGCTTCCGGTTTTGGCTACGCGTCACTCTCACTCCTTATTTGGTAATGTGTGTATTAGACTGCCGCATAGCCAAGACCGGAAGCATCAGCCACTCTGGTGGCTACCATTAGCAGCTAACTTTTGCTCTGCGATTTTTACATAAAAATTGAATTATGGATTATAAATGAAATAATGTTTTTATACATAGACGTTAAAAACCTATGGATTAACCGATTCAGCCGCGTCTTTTCTCGTATTAATGCCATTGAACACGTCTTTTGATCAGATTGACAGCTATGGTGAGACGATCTCCCCTAGAAGCTCCGTAAAGGTACGTGATGTCTGTGTTTTCTTCCCCTGTCGTGAGTTCGGATGACTCAGTGATGATACTATATACCTAAATAATCTGTGGAACCTCAGCTTTAATCGGATATCTTGTATGCGCAGCTACGATAAGTAATAAGGGTACTTTTATCTTGAGTTCTGTGCCAAAGTCCGTTAGCATTTTTCGCTCAGGGGTCATTTAGATGCTTCTTATGAGACTTGTGTTTTGTTTTGGTAAACATGGTTTGTATCGTCAATTAGCTGAGATTATTCCCGTTAATCTGGTATGACACATTAATATTCTTAAATATTAAGATCCCCTGAGACACAGTGTCGTGAAAAAAAAAGTAAAGTACCCGCCGGGACCTTGGGGCTTAACAGGTTAAAAAAACGCAATATATATCGCAGGGGAACAAAAAACCGCAATGTCAGTTTTTTTCAATATCGTGCAGCCCTAGTATAGGAGCAAATAATTCAGGGAAGAAAGGCTACTAAGTATTTCCATCAAACTTTATTTTTAGAAATGTACAAAATGAACATGTGTAAATATTAGGGCTGTCAAGTTAACGCGTTAAAAACGCGTTAACGCAAAAAAAAATTAACGGTACTAATTATTTTTAACGCGATTAACGCATGTGTATTTTTTTTCCTCGGCCGCCTCGTAGTTTCAGAGCACATCGAGTTTAAAATACCATCTACAAGCTGATGCTGACAGCCCCGCTGAGGCTGACAGCCCCGCTCCTGCCGCCCGCTTGTGGCAGACCACACTTCCACGCTCACCGGCAGGCACCGACTGGCTATTGGGAGGACCGGGAGGGTGTGTGTATGTGTGGCCCGAGCGAGCGAGAGAGAGACCTTACGTCAGGGGTGCCCAACCAGTCGATCGCGATCGACCGGTCGATCGCGGGGAGATTCCCAGTCGATCGCGAGATGTGTCTAAAAATAGAACAACCATATTCTGTTTTATCGTTAATGTCCTATAACATAATCTTCCTGTGCCAGAATAATGCACTTGAACACATCAAAGCTTTGTGATTGGCCGGTGTGACCCCATGTGTCGGGGCGTGGCTGGTGGGCAGTGGGCACTATTTCGCTGACGTTGTGCGTGTCAACCGTGTCAACGGTCAACAGGAGTGACAGTCCGCACACACACAAGACCGCAATTATGGCAGAAGCAAAAAAGCCCAAAATATATAATTTCACTCCGAGTGGGAGGATGATTATTTTTGTATCTATTCCAATTCAAATTCCATCTGTCTCATCTGCAATGCGAGCGTGGCTTTATCGAAGAAGGGTAATTTAGGAGCGGCATTTCAAAACAGTGCACAAACACTACGAGACGGAATTCCCTCCTAATTCTGTCCTACGCTCCCAAAAGGGGAGGGGCCTGAAAGGACGGCTAAATGCACAGCAGTCCATTTTCACCACGCCCAACAACAAGAGCAAGGCTGCTACCATAGCATCTTATCGTGTCAGTCATGTTCTTATCAAGTCTTTCAAAGACGGCGAAGTTGTGTAAGAAGCATTCCTGGAGGCTGCCGATGCGCTTTTGGGGGACAGTAAAAATAACAGTAGCATTTCAACAGGTTTTTGATATAATAAAAACTCAAGTTAGATACTGTTATTAATCAGCTGTAAGTTTTAGTTTGTTTGAACTTATTCATTATAATTATTGTACAAAATGGTATAAGAATGCAAACTTAAATTGATTATAGTCTATTATCAATTCAGGTTAAGAAACTAGTGTTGCTTGCATCCTATTTATTTTTATACTCTACTAAAATGCTACAAAAAAGGGTTTGATTCTATTCATTTTGTCTTTTTTATTGCACTTTGGCAGCAGATTCCTGTGTAGCTTCAGATCTGAGTTTTCTTATTAATAAGCCTAATTTATACTTTTGTAGCAACACTATTTTTATATAATGGCAAAGAAAGGGTTCAGAGTATTTTCTTTTTGTGTCATATGTGGCAGCACTGTTCAATGTTTCTTGAAAACATTACCCACTGTAGTGACGTGTGAATAAACTCCAACTCTGTATCAACAACACTGTTGTGTAACTTCAGTTAAATACTTGTATGTGTGTAGATTAGAAAGAGGTAAGATAAAGGATCTGCAGTATTTTCGGAAGTATTCATCGTACAAAGGTCAGTTTTATACAAGTAGAAGTGTGTATTTAACTGGTAGTAGGCTCAGTAATGGCTACGCCTCTCTATTTGGACTGGTAGATCTCGGCAGACTGGCAACTTTAAAAGTAGCTCTCGGTTCAAAAAAGGTTGGGCACCCCTGCCTTACGTGCATTGTTGTTGTTAGCATCTGGTACTAGCTAGCTGCGCTAACGGATATAAGGAGCTGTTTAAATGAAAACAGAGGAGCGACATTTCGCCACAACTGCGCCGAGCACTTGACTTTATGCAGGAAGCCAGACAGTGGGACATTGTACGAAAAGTCAGCACACTCAGCACGGAAAGTGCGCAACACGATTGCAGCGTCCAGGCAGCTCCCGTTCGAGCATATGCCTTGAGTTGCACATAGCTCCAACGATCCATCACACACACACACACACACACACACACACACACACACACACACACACACACACACACACCACACACACACACACACACACACACACACACACACACACACACACACACACACACACACACACACACACACACCACACACACACACAACACACACACACACACACACACACACACACACACACACACAGCCGAGCTTGAATGACACAAGCACACTTTTATTTCCATGCAACTCTCTGATTGGTCTGGTGTCTTGCCCTCTGTTGCATTAACTGAACACGGGAAATTACAGTCCTGTCGTCCTCTCTAGTGTCACGATGAGGTTCACGTAAAACACGGTTAATGTATTATATTATTGAGGTAGAATTGTCCGGGGCTACAGAAAAAACATTCGGGGCAGGCCAAAATATTATTTTACCAACAATGTGGAATTTATTGGCTACATATTACACAGATTATGCACAGCGGGAGCAGCAATAACCGTCAAATAATAATTGTGTGTGTCCGCATATGTAGCCTGTTATTGTCTCATTATACCGCACTCTCAATGAATTCAAAGTAAATATGTGGGGGAACAATGTTCAGCTGATCTAACAGAGATTATAAAATACAGCTCTATGACAAAACACTCGACAGCTGATGCAGCTGTTGCCAAGTAATAATGAACGGACGTCGCTTTAATATGACCGCTCAGAGGAGAGGAGTTCTCATTTCTTTAAACGTCTGCTGCTTGATTGATTGATTGATTGAAACGTTTATTAACAGCTTGTATATTGGGTACAGTACAGTACAGCTCAAAACATACAATTGTTAAGGGGATGCAGACCAGAGAAAGACTTTCGTCTTGTTTACATCAGGGTCCCCCATTTCCAATTCATCATGTCATTTAAGACATATAAGACATATTTGACATACAGATGGCTTATTTACAATTTACATACAGGTGGTTTTTTTTTACATACAGATTGCTTGTTTACAATTTTCATTTTAGATTTCGTTCTAATACATCCTAACCGGACATTTAAGACATACCAAGTCTACAGATATACAGTTAGTAACAGAGTCTAAAATGCGAGTATATACATAGATGGGGGGGGGGAAGCTGTCCATTGAACGACAGGTTGAGATTTGTACCATTACCGGGGCCAGTTTTGCAATGCTCTCCCCCGAAGGTGCTCTTTAAGAGAGGTTTTGAAGGTAAGTATAGTTTTACTTTCCTTTACAGTTGTGGGAAGAGCGTTCCACCTTGATGTGGCATAATTGCGAAACGTGTATTCCCCCTTTTTTGTGCCAAATCTGGGTTTCACAGGTCTCAGCACTCAAGCCTGCATTATTAATATAGGCAGGGCCAGTCTATTGTCGCCCATCAGCTGTAGATAGTTAACTAATTAGAGGGGCGTGCCCCTACAGCTGTGAGAACTGAGCAATCAGGCGTCCATTTTTAGGTATCACTTTCCTGGAGCGTGAGCTTCAGCGTCAGACAGCCGAAGACTGACAAAGACATTGGAGTCCTACAGGAGTCACGAGGGAGGCAAAGAGGAGGCAAATCCTACTTTGATTGAGCTAAGTATCGCTGGTGTTTTTTTTTATTTTCTATTTTGTTTCATTTTATTTTGTTGTTTAGCCCCTCATGCTATAATCATGTGTATTTTCTCCATTCCTGTTCATGTGTCTTCTCGCAATTATCACTGGCCCCGTCCGTGTATCTCGTAATCGATATAACCGGCCTGCTCTCGTCTATCCCACGTGCTCCACTGAGATCCAACATCTAGTTTCAGGTGGCCTGTGGAACTGCCAGTCAGCTGTTCCTAAGGCTGACTTCATCTCTGGCTACGCCTCCCTGCAGTCTCTGGATTTCCTTGCTCTCACTGAGACCTGGATTACTCCATCCAACACATCCACCCCAGCAGCGCTCTCCACTGCATATTCCTTCTCCCATACACCCAGACCCACTGGAAGAGGAGGTGGCACTGGTCTCCTGCTCTCTCCCAAATGGAGCTTTTCCCTCTTCAAGCTACCTAACTTCACTCCTTCCACCTTTGAGTTCCATGCCGTCACAGTAACCCATCCTATACAGTTAACCATTGTTGTTCTCTACCGTCCACCAGGCGCCTTGGGGGACTTCTTGGAGGAATTAGATAATCTCCTCTCACTCATCCCTAAAACTGGTCCCTTCTCGGAGACTTCAACCTCCAGACGGGGAAGATAGACGAACTAACATCTCTGTTAACCGCCTTCGCTTTCTCACTGTCTCCGTCCCCACCGACTCATAAAGCTGGCAATGTCCTTGATCTCATATTCTCAAGGAACTGTGCTACTTCTAACCTCTCTGTAAACCCGCTCCACACATCCGATCACTTCTTCATTTAATTCTCTCTACCCCTTTCCAAACATAACAAACTAATCTCTTCCCATCCTACACTTGTCCGCCGTAACCTTCGCTCCCTCTCCCCCTCTACCTTTGCCTCGTCGGTGCTCTCAGCCCTCCCTTCCTCTGATTCGTTCCAACTCCTGCTTCCAAACTCTGCTGCAGAAACTCTCCTCTCTACTCTCTCATCCACTCTGGACTCGCTCTGTCCTCTCACATCTCGGCAGGCTCGTCAGTCCCCTCCTGCTCCCTGGCTAAATGATGCACTGCGTGCTAATAGAACCGTCCTTAGGGCAGCAGAGCGGAAATGGTGGAAATCCAAACACCGTGACGACCTCCTAACCTATCAAGCTCTCCTCTCCTCTTTCTCTGCTTCGATCTCTCAGGCAAAAAGCACTTTCTTTCAAGATAAGATCCAATCTTCCTATTCCAATCCTAAAAAACTATTTTCCATCTTCTCCACCCTCTTGGACCCTCCAAAAGCTCCTCCCCCCTCCTCACTTCTGTCAAGCGACTTTGTTACCCACTTTGAAAAAAAGGTTGATGATATTCGCTCTTCTTTTCTGACTCACCTTTACTCACCGCTGGGTCACCAGACCCTCCTTCCACCAACACACTAACCTCCTTTTCCCCTCTCTCTCCAAGTGAGGTTCTTACCCTCATTACCTCTGCCCGCCCTACCACCTGTCCTCTGGACCCTATCCCTTCAAACCTCCTTCAGACTATCGCTCCTGATATTCTACTGTTTCTCACCCATTTCATCAACACTTCTCTAACTTCTGGTCACTTCCAAACAGTCTCAAGGAGGCAAGAGTAAACCCTCTCCTAAAGAAACCCACTCTCAACCCGTCTGATGTTATAAACTACAGGCCTGTCTCTCTCCTCCCGTTCCTGTCTAAATCACTTGAACGCGCTGTCTTTAAACAACTCTCCTGTTATCTTAATCAGAACAACCTTCTGGATCCGCACCAGTCTGGTTTCAAGGCAGGTCACTCCACAGAAACTGCTCTCATTGCTGTCACGGAGGAACTGCACACTGCCAAAACTGCATCCCTCTCCTCTGTCATCATCCTTTTGGACCTGTCTGCTGCATTCGACACGGTGAATCATCAGATCCTCCTTCGCACTCTCCAAAAACTTGGAGTTTCAGGCTCTGCACTTTCCCTCCTCACCTCATACCTGAAAGACCGTACCTACAGGGTGACTTGGAGAGGGTCTGAGTCCGACCCTTGTCAATTAACTACGGGGGTCCCTCAGGGCTCTGTTCTTGGTCCCCTCCTCTTCTCCCTGTACACAAACTCGCTCGGATCAGTCATTAGCCCGCATGGTTTTTCTTACCACTGCTACGCTGACGACACCCAATTAATTCTGTCCTTTCCCCGCTCAGAGACCCAGGTCAGCGCACGCATCTCTGCTTGTCTAGCTGACATCTCTCAGTGGATGTCTGCTCATCACCTCAAGCTCAACCTTGACAAGACTGAGCTGCTCTTCCTCCCGGGAAAAGATTGTCCCACTCTTGACCTAACAATCAACATCGGCACCTCAGTTGTTTCCCCGACTCAGACTGCAAGGAATCTGGGTGTGACCCTAGATAACAAACTGTCCTTCACTGCAAACATCGCTGCTACAACCCGTTGCTGCAGATACACGCTTTACAACATCAGGAAGATACGTCCCCAGCTGACTCAGAAAGCGACTCAGGGTTCTGGTCCAGGCTCTCGTCATCTCACGCCTAGACTACTGCAACTCCCTCCTGGCTGGTCTACCTGCATGTGCCATCCGACCTCTGCAGCTCATCCAGAATGCAGCGGCTCGTCTGGTCTTCAACCTTCCTAAATTCTCCCACACCACTCCGCTCCTCCGCTGCCTTCACTGGCTTCCGGTAACTGCTAGAATCCACTTCAAGACACTGGTACTTGCTTACCGTGCTGCGAATGGATCTGGCCCTTCCTACATCCAGGATATGGTTAAACCGTACACCCCAGCGCGTGCACTACGCTCTGCATCAGCCAAACAACTCGTTGCGCCCTCGCTGCGAGGGGGACCCAAGTTCCCATCGGCGAAAACACGTGGGTTTGCTGTCCTGGCTCCAGGATGGTGGAATGAGCTCCCCATTGACATCAGGACGGCAGATAGCTTGCACATCTTCCGGCGCAAACTGAAAACTCATCTCTTTCGACTCCACTTCGAGCGTTAGAACTATTAACGAAGCACTTTTATACTAATAAAGGACTGGCTTACCTAAAGCCAGTTGAGTAGCACTTGAAATGTTTGGCTCTATGAAACCTGATGTACTTATATGATTCTGTTTTCTTCAAGGTTGTGTCTTCCTGGTCGAATGTACTTATTGTAAGTCGCTTTGGATAAAAGCGTCAGCTAAATGCAATGTAATGTAATGTAATTGTGGAGCTCCCTCTGGTGTTATGATCATGGTATTCCTTGACCTTTGGGAATAATTTTGACATGTACATGGGTACCATAGATGTGTAGTGGATCTTGTAGACCAGGCCCATTGCAAGTAGCTGTACTCTGTCGTCTACTCTAAGCCATCCTAGGTTGTCAAAGTGGGCAGAGGTGAGGTGGGTTCTAGATGAAAGGTCAAGCAGTAGTCTGACCAGTTTATGGAGCTTCCCCTCCTCTCTCCTCGGTTCCCCTCCTCGGTCCTCTGCTCGCATCTCCTGTGGGCGGGACTAAGTCTCGAGGAGGGGAGTCGAGGAGGGGAAATTTAAGAATTGAGAAGCCTCTCTTGTTTCGTGAAAGTCTGGCAGAGGGTGCGGCCATAGCTCTGGGCGTGGCTACTGGGTAAAATAATTTAAAATAAAAATACCCTGCTAACTCTACTACAAACGCCGATGAAAATGAAACCGACTGCACGTTTTGTGTAGCACACAGTTATTAAACCTCCTTGTCAACATAAACACACACGCACAAAACATTTAGCAACCCGCGAAATACCCACACACACACACACACACACACACACACACAGTACGTAGCTACAGCTGTGCCCGCGAATTCTTGGCCCGCAAATTCGCGGGTCTAGCTATGTAGGCTACTGAGTGTGTGTATTTCGCGAGTTGAGTGATGTACAATGACAATGGCATCTCGTGGAGGAATTCTGAAATGTTTTACCGTTACATCACAAAAACGCACAGCAGAACCAGACACTGGAGCGCCGGCCTCTTTATTTACTTACTCCTCTTCATCCCCTATGGGTAATAAGGCTGAGAACCCTCCATTGTATTTAGTCCTTAGCTATATACTGCGCCTCTCCCCATGTAGGGATGGGTACCGAGCCCCGGTATTAAACGGGCCCCGGGCCGGAATTAAAGACAGTGGTAACGTTAAGCTCCGACGTTATCGGACTTTTTATCGGTACTGGAGACATTTAAAAGATATATGTCATATGTATTATTGCTACATACATATTATATCGCAGTTTTAGTTTCGCCAACTCCGTTTCTAATATGCAATAAGACTACAACATGCTTCTATGATGTATTTTTGAGCTTTCCAATCCAGACGAGATCTCTCTCTCCTGTCTGTGTGCGAGGGGGCGGGGCAGTTTGTAAAGGCCTCCTGACTGTGTTACAGACTGTCATCCTGGTTAGTGGTTACTCTGGGTTCTGTCTTCAGGACAGTGTTGGATTTGCTTGTTAATTTGATGGGACTTGATTGGATTCAATATTAGAGTAACTTTCTCGTTTGTGTTTGTTTAAATATATTTGGCCTTTGTTTATGTGATTGAATGATTTACTCAAATAAAAAGGTTGATGAATTATCATCTAATGATTATGATGTTTTATTTATGTTAAAGGTCACTTTGAATGATTTTAACTAATGATAATGTAGAAAAACTAACATTTTAAATTCGGGACGGTCCACATTAATTTCGGGACGGCTTAGATTGTATTTCGGGACGGTTCCGGAAGGATGGTGAAAAAAGTTAGTCGAGAGCCCTGCCCTACGTCACGATACCCAGGAAGAAAACATGAAATCTTCAACGAGGCGTTTTGGGGAGGTATTTTCTGTGTTAGAGTTTTACTCGCTACAGGGTGTACTTTGAGGGTTTGTGACTATGCAGACCGTTTACATGCATAAAAACCTTCATAACACACAAGGAGACAGGTAATAACCGGAAAAGCATGACATGGGAACTCTAAGTTACTAAAAAGTAACTGTATTACCTTACAGCTGCAGAAAAAAAAGATATCAGATTTTTGGTAACAAAATAAAAATGGGGATTACTTACAGGATACAAATGGTTTTAAAATAGAGAACAATACAATGACAAAGCACATGCACACACACACTTCTACACTTGAGAGTCTCAAGTGCTACTTTCATTCAATAGAGTGGTGCAGTGACGAGTCCTGAAACCCGGAAGTGAGTTAGCATTTTACCACTACCGGTTCCCTCATCTCAGAGTCAGAGGGTGACCTGGTTAAACCCTGGTTGTTCTATTTCGTATAAGGCTTCGCCCTCTAAGGCTATCGCTATTGGGTAATCCCTCTGCACGTGTGCAGCACTGACAGACTTAATCCACGCCCACCTATGACGTGGGCCCCACCTACGGACTCACTTCCGTATAAATAGGAAGTAGTTCCTACAATCTGCTCCCACTTTTCTTCAGCACTCCGTTGCAGAAGCACTGTACAGACACAAGCTCTTTTCAGAGCTGTTTACTAGAAAGCAAACATTTCCCCCTGGCCCCATCCTCCCTCTCCTCCGGACGGGGGAGACAAGGCGGGGCTCGGTGTTAGCCGACATATGCGTTACGACCGGCTGTGGCTGGCTCGCTCCAGGGAGGAAGCGGCTTTACACAGACGATACAGGTGAGTCCTGCCGGGGATTGGAGCACGCAAACGCGGCTCGCACTCCCCAGGTGTCGTGCACTCATTGTGTCCGTCTCCCTCTGGCCCACAGACAGCGGAGAGTGAACGCTCTCGCGGCTGCGGCCGGGGATGATTGGCTAGTCAAGGAGACTTAATCTGTGGACCAAGCCCTTGATTATTGGATCCGAGTGGCGGGCAGCAGTCAGGCGACTCCTTCCCCTCCATTTACGGATCACCATGTGGTTCCCCCGGCCCCATCCTCCCTCTCCTCCGGACGGGGGAGACAGGGCGGTGTCGGCCCGGCAGCCGAGCCTATAGGTTCGGCTGCCGGGCTGACACCGGGTCCCTCTATCCGCCATCTCGGCTCTGCCGTATAGGTGGTATTCTCCAGGAACTCCCGGAGATCATCGGAAAGGCAGCCGCCTAATGAGATCTCCCCGTTCCCCCGGTTCAGGAGAGCTCTCCTCCGGATGACATAAGCGGCTGCCTCATAGCCTGTCGGTTATTAGGCAGCAGGGCTCGCGGCACAAACCGGCTGTCTTTAAAACCTGGTGGTTGATTAGACAGCACAGGCTTGTTTCCTATGTCACAGATATGCCTCCACACACCGTTCATTCCTCAAGCGGGTTTGAGCGTGAACGCGCCTCAATGTCCGGTTTACGAGACTTCTCCTAAACGGCGACATGATGAGAGCTGCTGTGCAATACAGCGTGTGGAGGTGCAAGAGCCGGCTGTAACCTGTCAGTCAGCAGGCAGCAGGGCTCGTGGCACAAGCCAGCTGTATTTAACCAGGCGGTTATTAGACAGCAGGGCTTGACGTTTAAACCTGATGCTCCTAACCTGTCGGTTAGCAGGCAGCACGGTTATTTTCCTCTGTCCCAGATGTGCCTACTACACACGGTCGTAATGAGCCCAGGGCTGTTATTACGCACTGTGTGAATAGCACTGCACACACCTCCGCTCATTCCTCAGCAGGTTTGAGCGTGAACGCGCCTCAATGTCCAGTTTACGAGCTGGCTGCCGCTAACCTGTCGGTTTTAGGCAGCATGGCTCGCTGCATAAATCGGCTGTCTTTAAAACCTATTGGTTTTTAGGCAGCTCAGTTTTTCTCCTCTGTCCCAAACCTACCTCCTACACACGGTCGTAATGAGCCCACGAGTGCCATTATTACAGTGAGGACAGCACTGCACACAGCTCCGCTCATCCCTTAGGGGTGTTGAGCGTGAACGCACTTCGGTGTCCAGTGTAACACTGTAAGCAATTGCTGTTATTTTACAGCCAATTTTCAACACTAATCTACTGGCAGCCCCCTAACCAGAATGTTACTGTGAATTATTTAATTTTTTACAGTAATAAACTGAAATTGTTCAACAGTATAAATACTGTATAATTTCAGTGTATTGCTGGCATCTCTGCTGCCAATATTTTACTGTTAATTGAAAAAATACAGCAGTATACTGTATTTTATTTTTACAGTAAGAGGCTGTAGAGTCATTTCACAGTATGAGTACTGTGGTGTTACAGTGAAGTGCAGAGAAGAGACTGCCGGCACTTTACTGTTATTTGACAGGAAAATGTGTTACAGTGGACATAATGAGAGCCTGTGTGAAATGCAGCGTCTGGAGGGCTCTGGCATGGCTCGTCACCATGACAACCACAGCACATCCAGAGCAGGTTGGCGCGCTGAGTGGTGGCGCGTGTATTCAATGGACAGATGGAAGATAATATGCAGCTTGGCTCCCAGGTTAAGCCGGCTGCCAATAGCCTATTGGTTACTTGGCAGCATGGCTCGCTGCCTAAGCCGGCTGGGTTTTTTAACTTATCGGTTAATAAAACAGCAGGGCTTACTATTCAATCCATCTACCTTAAACTTTTTGTGTTTAGGCAGCACGGATTTTTTCTCTGTCTCAGACGTACCTCCTACCCACGGTCGTAATAAGCCCACGGAGGGCCATTATTACGCATTGTGTGGACAGCACTGCACACACCTCCGCTCATCCCTTAGTGATGTTGAGTGTGAACGCGTGGTTTACGAGTCTTCTCCTAAACGGCGACATATTGAGAGCCTGTGTGGAATGCAGCGTGTGGAGGGCTCTGGCGTGGTTTGCCACCAACCACAGCACATCCAGAGAATGTACACCCGGCGCTATCAGAGTACTGTATGGTACTCAGGGTGGCGGCGCGTGTGTCTGATGGACAGATGGATGAGCAGGCGGATGGGCAGAGGATAGTCTCTGCAGTTCGCCTCTCCCCCCCGCAGTTCTACGGGATACAGGGAACCCTGTCATCCCGGGAACAGTGTCTCGTGCTCCGTTCAAAGAGTTCTCATGAAGTAAATTCTCATGAACCTTTGTGGGAAAAGTACTGCGGTGGGAATGCGCCTAATGGTATACTAAAATCCATGTGAAAAAAATTGCTTCTCACTGTTCTCAGGTCAAATATGTATATGTGATTAAAAATGCGATTAATTTCGATTAATTAATTACAAAGCCTCTAATTAATTAGCTTAATTTTTTTAATCGAGTCCCGGCCCTAATACTTTGCATTACTTAATACAATTGTACATCGAGGTGCCCAGATGTCCCTAGTGCCCACCTATCCGATTTGAACATGCTGATGTACAATGTGATGTAGTAGCCTAATGCAGGTGTAAGACCATTGTGTTTGTATTGTGTGAAATGCATGTTCTATGCATTTTGAGGGTTTTGGGGGGTTTGACCCCCAAAAACATTTTCGAACCCTAGGGGCTGGCTCCCCCAAAATAATTAAATAACATAACCCTAACCTGACCCTAACCCTAAAACCGAAATAAAGTAACAAAAAAAAGTAACTAAATCCGCCAGAAACCCGAAAATCTTCGCGCGGGCGGGGGACACGTGCATGTATCCTGTTTCTCCATTTCTGGAAGTTGGCAACCCTACTCTCATACAATAATACAATACAAATGGTGTGTGTGTGTGTGTGTGTGTGTGTGTGTGTGTGTGTGTGTGTGTGTGTGTGTGTGTGTGTGTGTGTGTGTGTGTGTGTGTGTGTGTGTGTGTGTGTGTGTGTGTGTGTGTGTGTGTGTGTGTGTGTGTGTGTGTGTGTGTGTGTGTGTGTGTGTGTGTGTGTGTGTGTGTGTGTGTGTGTGTGTGTGTGTGTGTGATGGATCGTTGGAGCAATGCAACTCAACTGACTTTTCGTACAATGTCCCACTGTCTGGCTACCTGCATAAAGTCAAGTGCTCGGCGCAGTTGTGGCGAAATGTCGCTCCTCTGTTTTCATTTAAACAGCTCCTTATATCCGTTAGCGCAGCTAGCTAGCACCAGATGCTAACAACAACAATACACGTAAGGTCTCTCTCTCTCGCTCGCTCGGGCCACACATACACACACCCTCCCGGTCCTCCCAATAGCCAGTCGGTGCCTGCCGGTGAGTGTGGAAGTGTGGTCTGCTGCAAGCGGGCAGCAGGAGCGGGGCTGTCAGCATCAGCTTGTAGATGGTATTTTAAACTCGATGCGCTCTGAAACTACGGGGCGGCCGAGAAAAAAAAATACACATGCGTTAATCGCGTTAAAATAATTAGTGGCGTTAATTTTTTTTTTGCGTTAACGCGTTATTAACGCGTTAACTTGACAGCCCTAATTTTTACATAAATCATTTTCTCAATATTCGATTGAATCCACCACAAACACAAAATATCCAATGTTGAAACAAAAGTAAATAAATATGTTTTCATGAAATTCCTAACTTACTAGATTGTAAACATCTACAGTTGACAATATCATTAAAAAAAATGAAAATCATAGAAAGTGGAGAAATCTCTGCAGGGAGGACCAAGGTTTAAAACACACAATGTTATTTACTCAACAATAAGTCACAGTTATCCTTGTTTTATTTATGTTGCTGTGCTTTTTTTTTCCATTGGTCAATTTACAGTAATAAACCTTAGTTTTACAGTATAATGTATGGTTTTCGGATTCTGGCCGACAGCCAGAGCTACGGCACTTGAAATAGAATTCAGCCAAAACACGGCAGACAAGTCAGGCATGTTTGGAATGAGTCCACAACACTCCGGATTGGTTAATATAAACGTCATCGAAGAAACCTGCCAATGAGAACTGTCCGCGCCTGTCGTTCACATTTGAAACATCAAAGTCAGTTTGAGCGGGTCTCCTCCTGCTGGAGCTACAGCTGTCTGTATGTCTGCTACAGGAGTTTATGGATTAATATCGAGATCGTTTTACATCTACACGTTAAATCAGGGTTGCCAACTCTCACGCATCTGGCGTGTGACACACGCTTTCACTCTCAATGTCACGCTCTCACGCTGCCCAAACTATTCTCACTCCAAAAACAACATGAACCGGCGATCGTTTTTGGTTGGTTATTTACAATGTTGAGTTGACAGCTGCTCAAGCTGTCAATCCGCTCCCTCCCCGCCCCCACCACTCTTAAAGGAATGCTCCACTCATTAGATAATTAATCAAAACTTCAGTATTTAGTGAAACATTATGTTTAAACCATACCCTGAAGAAATCAGCGATATTCCCCGGTAAATAATGATTTTATAGCTCTTTTTTATCAAAACCTGTATATTCCGTCAGGCCGCTGCCATTTTGGCCATTTTCAGTAGTCACGTGATGGTCGTGACGTCATCCATGCGTTCACTTTGTAAACACACGAAAACATGGCGGAGTATTTGAGTTCGGACTCGTCAGCCGAGGAAGAAGTTTTGAGCAATATGAAGAGATTGGATGGGGGAATTCAGCCATACAGGTTCAAGCCAAGTAGTCAGAACCGTCAGGAATCCAGGGACAGTGACGATGAGGATGAACAGCACGGTGATCTTGCTGGAGACGATCCCTTTACTCGTGCAATTGATTTCGGGAGGCGAGTAGGAAGACCTGTACATGAATGGTGTACTTGCGATCGGTGTGTAGCCATGGACAATCCTCTTATGAACATATGTTGTCATGAGCTTGAAGAGCTTGAAAATAAACTGTTCACAGATGTTGCGACCTGGCTCAAAAGGCCACAACAAAAAGGAGACACAACATGTCAACGGGTAGGTAAAGGTGTTTATTTTGCACAACACTGGTCAATTCAACACATTTATACTCATCAGAGCCGGGTGCCTGCAGGAAAACAGAGCGAGAGAGCAGACAGGAGCAGAGAGGCTTTAAGATAGCTGCAGAGCACCAGACCCAGGTGCCCTGAGTTACTGCAATCGGTGCAATCACTGGAGCCAATGCAGCACAGACAGAACAGCCACACCCTATCTACTGATGCACCCGCAGGGGCATCACAGCCCCCCCCTTAAGACGGGGCCCCAAAGGGGTCCACGACAACCCAACATCCTTCTTCTTAACTCCAGCTTTTTACTTTCCATCTTAGGACTGGAGGACGCTCCTCCTCCGCCTCTGTCTTCGAGCTCTTGCCTTGCGATTTCGTACTGCTTCTTCGATTCCACTGCCTTTATGTCCCACTCCTCCTTGGGTTGGCTGGCGTTGAGCCACAGCATGTAGGCGCTCATCGGCCTCTTGGGCGCGCTGACCTCCTTCGGCCTCCTCTTCTTCGCTTTGCGGCGTTTCCTCTCTTTCTTCTCCTTCACCTTTGTCTCGATCTGAAAGTCAAAGGACCGTGTTGGGCCACTTTTTCCAGACTCCGAAACAGGTAGGTCAGTAGACATCCTACGGCTCTGCACACGCATAATAGTATAAAAAGGAGACACACTTGGAAATTGCAAACCACTCTTATCTGGCTCTACAGATGCCAACGGTCTGGAAACCACCACAGGCGGTGGCACACCTGCCCACACCACACAACCAGCAAGATCGTTGCCCAAAATCATCTGTACCCCATCAAGTGGCAATGCGGGACGCACGCCGATAGACACAACTCCCCGTACCAGCTCACAATCCAGCACTACTGTATGACGTCGCACAGGAATCAAGCCCATCTCCATTCCCCTCATCAGCACAAAATCCCCCGTCTCTGTCTCTGACGAAAAAGGCAACACTGACTCAACAATAAATGAGTATCTAGCTGCTGTGTCACGCAACACCTTAATCGGAACATACTTGTCACTACCAACTATTGACACAACGGCTTCCGTTATGAACGGCCCAAAAACAGAACCCACATCCAAGTCGGCACAAACCAGCTTCTTATCAGGCACCATGCCCGATCCTACACCCTGTGGCTTTTTAACCAACACGGCCGAACAACACATGGCTGGAGCATGTGGTGACAAACGAGGCTTCCCCTTCGTTTCCAGCAATGGACACTGCTCCTTCCAATGACCCCCACCTTTGCAATAGTGACATTGGTCCACTTTGGCCCCCTCGGGTCGCCCTGTACCTGCAAATCTACGGGAGGAGCCTGGTGAAAACTTTGCACGGGCATCTCCATTGTCTTCTCCACGTTTCCAATCACCCCTAGAATATTTCTCCGCAAAACTGCCCTTATGTGTCAACACAAAATCGTCCGCTAATTCAGCAGCTCTAAACGCGGTGGGAGGTTTCTGTTCATTCACATATGTGGCCACACGCTGAGGGAGAATGTTTTTAAATTGTTCCAAGACAATGAGCTCACAAAGACCGTCAAAACTTGCAACCTTTGCTGCCGCGCACCACCGCTGAAAATGAGAAGTTAAATCACGGATAAACTCCACATGTGTCTGCTTATCTCCCTTGACCCCACTTCTGAACCTTTGACGATACGCTTCAGGAACCAGTTCGTAAGATTTCAACACCGCTGATTTTACTCTATCATAGTCCAAAGTATTTTCGCCACAAATAGCTGAATAGGCTTCCTGTGCTCGCCCAGTGAGTACACACTGAAGTAACAGCACTCTGTCCGAATCTGACCAGTTTCTTGCCTCTGCTATGTGTTCAAATAGAGTGAAAAAAATGTCCGGGTCACGCTCATTGAACTTTGGCACTAATCGCAAGTAAGAAATTATATCGCCACTGCCTGATGCTAACCTAGCACCACCATCCTCCCCTGGAGAAAACTTGCCCTCTCCCATCAGCCGTAATCTAGCATGTTCCACCTCACATTTCATCTTTTCCACCTCCAGCACCTTCTCCACCTCTAAACGCTTCTCTACCTCCTGCTGCTGACCCCTCATCTCCAACTGCAACTTCTCCTGCTCCAACTTCAACTCCAACTGCAATCTCTCCTGATTAAACTGCATGGCCAAAAGCTCCTTTTGCTGTTCGAATGTCAAACCAGCTGTCTGAACCACTACTGGCCCGACCCCTGCCACACCAGACTCACTCTTCTGTAACACTTGTAGAGTTATATTTGTATTTATTCATGTTAGCAAACTATGGATAAGCTTAAAATGGGAATAATTTGGGTAAAACTGTGAGCTGCATTTGGGGCCTGTTGACATGTGTTTTTGAGGACAAAGGAAGATGGGGGAAGGTGAGAGCATGTCCTGATTTGCATTCAACTTAGATCTAGCTACAGTGGTTTGTGATATTAAGAGAGGTCCCTTGGGTTTCTCTGGTGCTTATCAATAGTAGCAGTTAAGTGAATACTGTTCAAACAATACCTGTGTTTGTGTTTTATATTGATTTCTCTGTTTTATCCTTTCATAAATGTAAGGACTACAAATGGCTATAAACATTCTGGGCTGGTTGGAGTAAACAGGGTTTTATTGCTCTGTGGGGGAGGTGTAGGTATGCAGGCCTTGAGACCTTTTGTTGGAAAGTGAGCCTGTTTGGTTTCCTGCTGCGTTTCCTGCTGCGTTGCGTCTCCCAATGAGATGACCTGAAAAGATGACCAGCTGACCTAACACCAAACCCCTCCTTCTTACTCTGGTATATATCCGGTGGATCCCTGGCGTTCGGCCTCTTCTTCACATGCTGCCCTCGGGTGAAAGTAGCTCTGCAGTATGCGAACCGGGGCAGGAGTAAGCCGGCATTACTCCTTAAGCATTGCAATATAACTGTAATATATCATGTTGTATTGTAATGATTGTATTGCATTGTCATATTGCCATTAAAGTAGATTATTGTTAACGGTTACTTTGTAGATATGGATTCCTTCCTGTATTATAACCAGCTTCATAGGAACGCGCGGAGATTTGAAAAGCGGACCAGTTATCCCTCCAAATCTCCAACAAAATGGTGACCCGACGTCTATAACGAAGCTGAGGAAGAATTCAGACGCTTTCAAACATCTCAGACAATCAGCAGGACTCTGCAACTTTGCAAATAAGGTAAGCAGACGATGAAAGTCGCCTGTCTGTAATTGGATACGCTAAAACTTTAGGATTGTCTGTAGGCGTTTCACAGTGTTTTTATAGTTTAAATGGAATATACAATGCATATTTTACTATGTTAGGAAAGTTATATACAAAACGTAAACGTTGATCGACAGGTAGACGAAAGTCCTGCGTGACGTAAAATAGAGCAGTTTGGCGCGGATCTGCAGGTAGTTTATTCCTGAGTGGCGTAGAGATGGTGCAGTTTGTGTGAATGCGAGGTTTGAATCCTGCACGGCAAAACCTGGAAACTCGATAAATCAGATCGAGTCGCCGTTTAAAACTGGGGTTTAAATAACAGACCAATGCTAAAAGCTTAAAGCCAGAGGTCTGTTATATATTAAACCAAGGTAGAGCGTTTCCCTTTGTCTGGAAACTTCTGCTGCTGCCATCTAGTGGCTGAAAGGGGGTATCACACCCTTGAAACTTCTGCTGCTGCCATCTAGTGGCTGAAAGGGGGTATCACACCCTTGAAACTTATGCGAGCTTAGAGTTTAATCATTACATTGCTGGCCGGTATTGAAGACGGGAAGCACGTTCCCAGTATATTAATTATAACTGATTTTGGTAAACTGGTACAAAACAATAAGGGATTGAACATTTTTTACAACGACAGCACCAGGAGATGAGTAAACTCAAGAATCTGTAGAGTGTAAATACATTGTGCAAAACACATTTTACACTCGAACTGTTTGCAAATGTAGACAATATAAATAAATGTTCAGAAAGAAGACATAGGCCTACACTTGATTCAAATTTCATTACTGTGATCCGATTGGTGTGCTCTGCAGGTTTACTATTGTTCGAAGTAACAGTGGGATTTAAAATGAGAGAAGATATGGAGATGTTCTTTCATAGTGTGTGGAATATGTGATGCTGGAAACATGTAAGTATTTCAGAGTTGTGTTGGGTAAATATGTAACAATGGATGAAACAATTTTTGGAGTGAGTTTTTGTAATATCATAAGTAGACATTAATTATGTTGTTTAGATGGCATTTAACAACTAGGACAGATAGTATGATTACAAAGAGACAGAGTGGAAAGGGTTGGATTTATTTAACATCAGTGTGCTAGACTTCTTATAGGTAATGTGTACCGGGACCTGGACTCCCCCTCTGAGTTAGAAAGGCTTTGATCCCGACCCTCCAAGCAGACAACGAGACCTAACCCAACAGGAGACTCCTCCTTCTCCATCGTACAGACAGAGAACCAGAGCTGAACCAACAACGACCTGAGGCATCCAGAACCAAACCAGTATGCTGACAAAGAGGCAAACTCTCATCGGTCCCTCAAACAGGACATGAAGTTCCAAACTGCGCCGCGAGATTTGGCACAATAGACATGAGAGCAGAATCCGCCCTCCATAAAAACAGCAGAGAGACTGTAAAGGAGGAGTGCAACAACAGTGGCATGATGGGGCTGCAGATGTGACTGGGCCAATGGCTGCCTACAAAAGTTACAGCGGATGGATTCAACAGCTGATGGACTGAAGAGAAGACAGAATCAGAGGAGTTGGCATGGTCGATTAGAAGTGAGGAGGCCAGGGTCACGGCTTGAGAAAACCAGGGGAGGAGGAAAGGAGAACGGGAATGAGTGAGTTACACATAAACACACTTATTCACGAAACGCACATTTAAATAACTTGAATTAACTTCATAAATACGTAAAGACAGAAAGATTTATTAATCATTTGGTAAATTAAAAATAGCAGTAAAGAGGAAAATATTAAAGTAAGATGATAATCATCCTAAAACACACTGACAGAGTAGAACCATATTCTTCAATATTTTCATCATGTTAACAATTCATTCTTTAAGACATTTTTATTCACGTGTGAATAAAGTAGTGATCTCATTGGTTACAATATTGATCACCATTAAAAGGATAGTTTTAGGAACCACTCTATAGGACAAATCTTTGTTTGTATTAATGGCTAGTGCCAAGCCACATATTCAATTCCAATCTAAAGTGTTGATTTCACCATTGTGGCATAGTTATTACCAGACTTCGGTTTTAAATCCTTGATAAAGGAGGGAGTAATTGTTGCATGTTCGGACACCCAAGGTTCCACACACTGCTAAAGAGTTTAACATCGTTTTTTAAGTAGACCAGAATTATAATGAGCTATGAAATGCAGAGCGACACAGATCCTAGTAATGTTTTGACTCAAGATAATAGTTTATTGTACAAAAGTTTCTGAAATAGATCATTAGACATTTTAATTAGTAGTGGTACTCGAAGGAAGTGAGTTTTGTACCAAGTTTCAGGAAAAGTGGGAGGCGGAAGTCCCAATGACAAGTGAGAATCATCTTGAAAATTATAGTTGAAATCGTGACATATTTTTGTAGACAAAGGATACTGGCCTATGCTGAAATGTCAAAGTCTCTGCAGAGCACGACACATGGCCAAAAAAGACGGAGACCAACTGACCTTTGACCCTGACCGACAGTGTAACTTGACAAGGCACTGTGGATGACTGACTCTGGGGTGAACCTGACCAAACTTGACATGACAACCAGACAGTGTGAGTGTGAATGTATGCCGGCATGTGATCAGTGTAACTGCATGATTCTAAAACAATAATTAACCAAGCATGTTTTTGGACTAACATATTATTTTGGAGCTCCAAGGGAAACGAGAGGTTTCCTAAAAATTCCACAAAAAGGGGAAACCGCACATGTGATATTTTCCTCTCACATGAGTTGGCGGTTTGCAAATGTAAAACTACAATCTGAAGATTCTGTTTCTTTTAGGCCTGAAGGACGGAGAGGAACACTTCTTTTCACTGAAGTGTTCGCTGTGGAAATAATGATAATAATGTTCGTTATGTCCCTAACCAATTACCTGACAGTTTTTGTTCCCCTCCCATTACAGGCTTTTGTTACACATTATTTCATGTGTAAAAGGGGGGAGTGAGTATAAGGTATAAATGTCAACATGGCTGTAAAATTCACAATTTAAATTTTTCTTTTAAGGATTGACGGAAACCTTGCACCCCAACCCAGATGTTCAAACTGAGCATTGAATGTAATTAACCTGCTCCATATCTGGGGATAAGATACTGTTTGATGAAGGTTGAGATGTTTCTAAATATTGATTTGAATTATAACAGGTAGCACAGAAGCAGTGGTCAAGGGGCTACTGTGAAACCGAAGAAGTTGACCTGTGATAGTTAAACAATTTTGTAATATTTTAACAGACATTAGAGTAACTGAGGTTTGAAATGTAGAAAGAACATATTACAGTTAAAGCTAAAACATAGTAGTGTATTGAGACAGAATTTAATTTAGACAACATCATGTAACTAGCCTGGTAAAGAAGTAAAAGCCATAGACTTTATTGTTTAGGTCATTATGGGGATATACATTTCATCTAAATTTAGAATAGAAAGACATTTGATGACAGTTTGTTGGAATTCTGTATTCATTTTTCAGCGTGATAATATCTAAGCACTGACAGGTAGAAGCAGTATCACCAGGAAATCATTCACTTTGTTAGCATCGTGATTTTGGTTGTTTTTGAATCCATAACATTAGTGTGTTTCTTTGCCAGAAACATTAGCAGTTCATATTATATTTAGATTTTAAATAGGATTTCATTTAAAAATAAACACGGATGCTTGTCAGAAATTCAGAGCTATTGAAATATGTTATTTAGTTTACCTAAAGATGTTGAGGTTCTTATTTAGTTGGCACAATCCAAGTATTAAGATTCTGAAGCTGCACTGGCAGATAGGAGGTCTACAATTAATTTAGAAAACCTGTTCACAGACGGCTGTTGTTTCAAGACACCCCACCAAGAGGCTCCAAGTGGGGCAAAACAGCTGAGCGTAGGCTTGAGGGAGTTGTATCAGATTTCTCCACACAGGTCACTGGCGCCAAAAGGGGGACCCGAGAAGCACGAGGACAAAGTGGCTCAACCCCAGGCTCTCCGACCCCGACCGAGTGACCCAGCGGACCTCTTATGCCGTCTGCCTGGGAGAAAAGGGGGACAGCTCGTACCACGGGAGCCAGTGTGCGGCGGGGAAACCACCTGCTAGGACCAGGGGACGACATCAGGACGGACGTGGCCCTGGCAGACGTGGACTACTCGGAAGCAGCAGACTGGAGGAGCAGGACCCTGGAGACATCCTTACAGCAGACGACCCGGGAGGCATCATCAGCGGGCCGGAGAAGGAGGACCCTGGAGACATCTCTACAGCATCGACCCGGAAGCCGCCATCAGCGGGCCGGAGGACGAGGAGGAGGAAGACATCTCTCTAGCAGGCAGCCCAGAAGCTGCTGTCAGCGGATTTGGGGAGACAAAGACACGGCAAGCCAGGACGGCACAGGGAACTTGTCGAGGCAGCAGAGGAGTCTACTTCGCTCTGATCAGTTCCACCCGTGAAGGGCAAGCTGCATCTCCCCCTCCCTATTAGCTGTCCTTGTGGGCTATTCCTCCGAGGGGGGGGGGGGGGCTGATGATTCTAGCACTCAGCTACCCCCTCATGGTTCCTTCACTGCCATGGAAAGTGGTGTTCGGTCTCCATGAAGGTTTCAAGTACTCTAAATACCAGCTTCGGATGGATTTATGGACACAGTAGAAAATAATGACAGTGGGTATATTTCAAAATGCCTTGTCTAAGTTTATCTCTGGAGAAGGAGATAAAAAGGGGGATTTGTAGAGTTATATTTGTATTTATTCATGTTAGCAAACTATGGATAAGCTTAAAATGGGAATAATTTGGGTAAAACTGTGAGCTGCATTTGGGGCCTGTTGACATGTGTTTTTGAGGACAAAGGAAGATGGGGGAAGGTGAGAGCATGTCCTGATTTGCATTCAACTTAGATCTAGCTACAGTGGTTTGTGATATTAAGAGAGGTCCCTTGGGTTTCTCTGGTGCTTATCAATAGTAGCAGTTAAGTGAATACTGTTCAAACAATACCTGTGTTTGTGTTTTATATTGATTTCTCTGTTTTATCCTTTCATAAATGTAAGGACTACAAATGGCTATAAACATTCTGGGCTGGTTGGAGTAAACAGGGTTTTATTGCTCTGTGGGGGAGGTGTAGGTATGCAGGCCTTGAGACCTTTTGTTGTAAAGTGAGCCTGTTTGGTTTCCTGCTGCGTTTCCTGCTGCGTTGCGTCTCCCAATGAGATGACCTGAAAAGATGACCAGCTGACCTAACACCAAACCCCTCCTTCTTACTCTGGTATATATCCGGTGGATCCCTGGCGTTCGGCCTCTTCTTCACATGCTGCCCTCGGGTGAAAGTAGCTCTGCAGTATGCGAACCGGGGCAGGAGTAAGCCGGCATTACTCCTTAAGCATTGCAATATAACTGTAATATATCATGTTGTATTGTAATGATTGTATTGCATTGTCATATTGCCATTAAAGTAGATTATTGTTAACGGTTACTTTGTAGATATGGATTCCTTCCTGTATTATAACCAGCTTCATAGGAACGCGCGGAGATTTGAAAAGCGGATCAGATATCCCTTTAAATCTCCAACACACTCCCCGCTCAAACAAAGATGACACGATGACAGCTTTAATGTCATGTTTCCGCTTGCTCCCTACAACAGCAATTTCATAATGCTCTGCTATTTCGATCAACTGCGCCTTCTGGCAACCATCCAAGAAAGATACTGAGGGCGCATCCACAAACGCTGACAAAGAAGCCATAATATATTGCCTATACCCAATCAGAAAGCAAAGTACTCAACTGTCAACACGCCTGGGCGAAAAGACAAAACCCAACAGAGAATTCCCCCCTAACTGCCTTACCAAAATCTTCCTAATCTCACCTAGTCTTCATGTGGCTTGCGGCGGGTAATTACGCACTGGAACCCGGCGGATTTATGGAGCGACCTGCACGCAGGTAACACCAAGAAATCACGCGGATGTGCCCCCGAGACAGCTGTCCGAAAACAGCTGACACCAACCACGTCGCCACAACACTATGAAAAAAACAAACAGACGGAACCCAAGGGGAAACGCCACTTAAGCCTAGCGGGGAAAATCTCTTTTACAAAAGCGTAACAAACAGCAATATCTTACCTTCTGATTGGCACACAAACCCTGATGCCATGTCACACACTAAAGCATCCTGAAACCCAAAAGACATGATGTGTCCCCCAAATAGCAGCGCAGAGCCAGCACACAGCTGGACCACAACAATGAATCAGCTGCTCAATGAGCACTACACAAACTTTTTAAATAAATAACCCGTTGGACGAGCCCCCATTTGTTGTGACCTGGCTCAAAAGGCCACAACAAAAAGGAGACACAACATGTCAACGGGTAGGTAAAGGTGTTTATTTTGCACAACACTGGTCAATTCAACACATTTATACTCATCAGAGCCGGGTGCCTGCAGGAAAACAGAGCGAGAGAGCAGACAGGAGCAGAGAGGCTTTAAGATAGCTGCAGAGCACCAGACCCAGGTGCCCTGAGTTACTGCAATCGGTGCAATCACTGGAGCCAATGCAGCACAGACAGAACAGCCACACCCTATCTACTGATGCACCCGCAGGGGCATCACACAGACGACTTGGATTGCATATGTTTACACAGGGAATTCGACACTGTGGTGTTAGAAAAAGCTGTATTGAGAAAAGATCCAAAAGATCCTTATCTACAAAACTTCAAATTCAAATATTTTATTAATTAAAAGGCCAACTACAGGCAAACAATACAATTGTGTATATCATGTACTGCCCAAATAATATAAAATAAAGTTTTCTAAAAAGGCAAACAATACAACCCCAATGTAGGCCTACTTAGTAGATACAATGATTTTGATTACTAGATATGTATGCATGTAGTACCACCCTTGCTAGCGATTCCCTCTCTAGTTTAGCATACTCAGCCTCGTTGTCCCTGGCCCTAGAACCACGATTTTATGGGGCCGGAAAAACTGGGGGAAAATACCCACTAGCCGGTACTACGCTATATGGAAAGGCCACCAAAAACTGGCCTGGCCTGGACGATAAAGGACGTTTAAACGGGGCTACCCGCTGCACCAGTGGACAGTGAGGACTATGGAAGAGAAGATGTGATGGCTTTGTGTGGAAAGCTGCTGAAGCCAGCCTGTGTCCCTCTCATCAGTCTCTCCAGGCAGCACCCAGCTATTATTCCATCTTGCAGATGAAAAGACTTTGATATGTGAGTAATAACTAACTTGTATCTAACATAATATTGAATGTGGTTTAGTAAAGTATTTAAAAATACCCCACATTGTACATGTACAGGACAATCAGACCTTGTTCAACAAAGATCATCAGACAATTGTTTTGTCTTTGAGGTACAGCCGCAGCAGAGAGTCTGAGTTTGAAGAAAACACTAACATTTTATTTAGTGTTGTTTAATCAATCAATATTTACTGGTCTTGAATTTCCTCACTGGATTACAAAATGCTCGAATCTTATTGTACAGGGACATTATGCAGATGTCATCACCTGAAGATGAAAATATAGATTCAGCGATATGTACCATTTTAAGGAAATAGACTGTTAGTGGTATTGACCGAAGCTCCGCAGCTGTAGCTAGGCACTGCTAATGAAAACTCAAGTGCTCAATTTGTTGGTTTTTATTTTTTATTAAGAATTGACCAAGCATATCTTCCTCTTCGAAATCCTAGTTGTACTTCGCTAACACGCAGTGCCTGGGAGGGTGCGTTTGATTGTTCCCACAATAGTGCGTGCGTGCGCTTGTGCTTCAAAGGTCCATCATACAAGATGTAGGGGATCTATTGGCAGCTGCTGATAATAACATCCATCATTATGGTTTACTAATAGTTATCACTTCACTTCCTCCTCCAGCACCTGGACACAGCAGGAACCTACGCCAGGATCCTGTGTGTGGACTTCAGCTCTGCCTTCAACACAACCCTCTGTCTGGAGGCTGCGCTCCATCAGGACCAACACCTCTCTCCATCAGGACCAGAAACTCTCTCCATCAGGACCAGAACCTCTCTCCATCAGGACCAGAACTAGGGATGTCCCGATCACCTTTTTTTGCTCCCGATCCGATTCCGATCATTTGATTTTGACAATCTGCCGATACCGATTTTTCCCGATCCGATCTTTATGCAATGCATTAAGAGAAAAAAAAGCATTCAAGTTGTCCCTTAAGGTTATTTTTTTATTGAAATGACAGTACCCAACTATCCATTCTATCCAACATGGATATAGCTTCTTTTTTTCACAGCAGCATTGGATCAGTTCAGTTGTGCAGCATTGGATCAAAACAAAATAAAGCTTATCAGTGGTCCACCACAAAATAACCATGTCAACAAATTGAGTGCAGATAGTGCAGTAACAAAACAAAAATAACTACTGGAAAGAGGTAGCTTGACTATCTTCACAAGTTCACATTCAGTCACAAATAATAAAATAAAATAAAAATGTGGCTTAGTGCAGAATTCTAGCCTTAAGACTAACTAGTCTAGTATTCATGCAATGAACAACAGCAGCTTAACATAACATGAATAAACAAAGTATTATATTTCCATTTTACTGGAGTAACACAATTCAATAGTAATCAGCAGCGAACCACTTATTTTTGTTATTCTACAGTATTGTTGTTTTATAGTTATTTGTTAATGTAACCCAATTTGTGTTCTTTGAAATTGAAAAGGATATTGCATTGTGTTGGTTACTTTCGTTGCAGTTGTATATGTCTTAAGTGTAATTTGTCTTGGCTTCCTATTTGTGGACATGCTTTTATTTTGAAGGAGAGGTCGCGCTGTTGACAGGAAGTTGTTGTTGCTTTGGAAACAACGTGACGGAGATTAACGGAGAAAAGTAATATCTACATATAAAGATGGAGAAAGTAAACGATAACGTTTATGGTTAAGTGTTAGCACCCCCCGAAGAGGCACAAGCTCTTACGTTGATATTGAAGATTTCAATAAATTCAATTTGAAAAAAAAAAGTGGAATTAAAAGAAAAAACAAACAATCGTATTAGATTGGTCGTGTTGAACGTAGCTCTGTTCTTTCCACCACGCGGAACCTCCTTCTTGCAAACATTGCATCTGGCTGTTACACTGCCTTCGCTTTCAATTTTATAATACTTCCAAACTCCTGACATTTGCTCTGTCCCGACTCCCGAGTCACCAGCTGAACGTAGCCTCTCGTTAGCTTACTGCTACTATTAGACACTGGGCCCACTCTGTTGCCAGATTTGAGAGAAATAAGCAACCAGGTCTGAAAATAAGCCCAAAAGAAGCAACACATACATGATGTTGTGTAATTTTAAACCAAAACTAAGGCCTCAGGATGACTTTAAGACGTGAACATGGTCATTTTTGTTTTGTAACATTAAATAAAATAATTTTTTTAAGGATTCCCGATCCCCGATCTTTTTCTCCCGATTCCGATCTTTTAAAAATCACGTGATCGGCTCCGATCCCCGATCACGTGATCGGATCGGGACATCTCTAACCAGAACCTCTCTACATCAGGACCAACACCTCTCTCCATCAGGACCAGAACCTCTCTCCATCAGGACCAGAACCTCTCTCCATCAGGACCAACACCTCTCTCCATCAGGACCAGAACCTCTCTCCATCAGGACCAGAACCTCTCTCCATCAGGACCAACACCTCTCTCCATCAGGACCAGAACCTCTCTCCATCAGGACCAATACCTTTCTCCATCAGGACCAGAACCTCTCTCCATCAGGACCAAAACCTCTCTCCATCAGGACCAGAACCTCTCTCCATCAGGACCAACACCTCTCTCCATCAGGACCAGAACCTCTCTCCATCAGGACCAGAACCTCTCTCCATCAGGACCAACACCTCTCTCCATCAGGACCAGAACCTCTCTCCATCAGGACCAGAACCTCTCTCCATCAGGACCAACACCTCTCTCCATCAGGACCAGAACCTCTCTCCATCAGGACCAATACCTTTCTCCATCAGGACCAGAAGCTCTCTCCATCAGGACCAAAACCTCTCTCCATCAGGACCAGAACCTCTCTCCATCAGGACCAACACCTCTCTCCATCAGGACCAGAACCTCTCTCCATCAGGACTGGTGGACCATGGTTTATGTCCATGGTAAACCATGGTAGACCATGGTTAGACCATGGTTAGACCATGGTAGACCATGGTTTACAGTATGTCCATGGTTAGACCATGGTAGACCATGGTAGACCATGGTTTATTGTGATCATGGTAGACCATGGTTTATATCAGTGCTCTACCATGGTTGACTGTGGTGCCATATCCCAACCATGGTCTACCATGGTCAACCATGGTTATACCATGGTTAAATGAACCATGGTAGACCATGGTCTACCATGGTTCATTTCGCAGGGGCCTGTCGAAGGTGGCAGAATAAGGTGATTTAATAAAAGTGAGGTCTTGTCTCTTTGGGGGGGCTAAACAGTTGGCAATGTTAACGCTGGCTTGTACAGAAATATTATCCAAACATTTCTGCCTCTTTCTCATCTAGCCCCCACAATAAAGGTTCGTGGGATATGGAGGGTGGCATCTGTAAATAGATAATCATCTCCCTTGGCAAAATACACGTAAAAACTCACGTGCATCCACACACACACGGCAGGATTTTGTGTGCTTCCACACATACACACTCTTCAAACAGGTTCTCTCTCTCTTGGATTAGTAAATAGCAGAATAACGGAGTAGGCAGGAGCTTTGCAATGCAACTGGCGGCAGCAGCACTACAGACATACACAACTAAATAATGAAGCCCCATTTATTATTACTGCACATGGAACACGCTGAGAGCTGTTTGAAGTGCTCTGGCGCACCCTTCATCTCCTCTATCCCCGTCTGTCTCTCGCTTTAATTCTGTCCTTCTCATTCCTTCCGTCTCCATCTCGTAGTCATGCTCTGTTGTCTGCCTTGTTATCTCTCCCTCCTTTTTGTTTCCCCGTCTTTTGGATGAGCTTATCCTTGTTTACAACAGCCTGTTTTTGAAGAGTACATGCCTATAAACTGCCTAAACACACATGTCCTGAGATAAGATTATTCCGTCCAGCCATGAAGGAAAATTAGGCCAGTGCAGCAGGAAAAGAAACAAATTCAACAGAGCCTGATCGGAATCATTAGGTCAGAATAAAAATATATTCAATAAAAGAAAAATCGTATGGAAACTCAGACATGTTTACGGTGGCCCTGAAGTGCAAGACACCACAGCATTTCAGAAAACACTACAGCATTTCACAAAACGCCACAGCATTTCAGAAAACACAACAGCATTTCACAAAACGCCACAGCATTTCAGAAAACACAACAGCATTTCAGAAAACACCACAGCATTTCAGAAAACACCACAGCATTTCACATTGGACGGAAAGGGTATTTCTTTAGGGAGAACACTTCTTGTTTGTGATTGGACAGAGCGAAATATGTCCCAACACATCAGCTGTTAGCACACACTCAGAGCTCACAGCTCCTCATATCTGTTCAGAAACTGGACACAAGTTAAACATGTACAAACCACAGACTGTCTATGTCATGGCGAATACAGTCGCTGCTTTATTTATGTCTGTATGACATTGTTGTGAGTGTGGACGGAGCAGCAACAGGTTAGTTTAGCCTGATGGGTGTTTTGCAGTTGCTAGCAGCTTATTGGGATTGTATGCTAGATAGACAGGCTGTCAGGGTCCGGGAATTTTAGGACTCAAATGCAGTTTTAAAAAAAGACAAAAAAGGTAAACATAACAAAAGGCGAGCTTTATTTACCAAAAAAGCTGTAGACGATAGCAAACAAGAAAGAACTTAACATCGAGAAATCCGTAGCATGAAAGAACCTACTGTAACATCCATAAATCCGTACCATGAGCATCCAAACAAAACCAACAGTCAAACATGGAGTGTGACAGGAAAGGTAAAGACAAACAATGAACCGACAGGGGAACACAGGAAGAGACAAGACTAACTACAGGGAGGGGTAATCAAGGAACAAGAAACAGCTGGGTAAAGGAGGGAGAAACACAAGGGCAACAGGTGAACACAATTAGACACACCAGGGAAACTAACGACAGGGAGGACATTACAGCAAAATAAACCCAAACCTAGACATACAAAACTAAAACCGTGACAGGCATTGTTTTGATATAATAAATTAAGCATTATTGTTAAGCATGTCAGCCTGCAGCCCCACTTTTAACTCTCTGTCTCTCTCTAACTCATTGCAGATGGCTGCACTAAAGAAAAGGGCACAGAGAGGAAACCAGTTGTAAGATGTTTAAAAGTTCATTAAACATAATATATGCTTAAATGCATTTCAAATAAGTTATGTTGGAGTTTGTGTTATTCTACATTTTGACACCAAGATTTTCTGATTTTACTGCAAATGTATATCGGTTCCAAATATCGGTTATCGGTCTCCTTGATTACTAATAATCGGTATTGGTATCGGCCTTGAAAAAGCCATATCGGTCGATCCCTACTTTTGACAGTTTTAAACAGTGTTCTTGCTGGTAATGCACAATACCTCAGCACACAGGCAAGAGGTTCTAAGTATTACAGAAACACTAAACTTAAATTATCACAATCACAATGACATTTTTTTTTTTCACCAGACTTTTAAATCAGCTATCTTTCTCTTACCATACGTAACCCCTCGTTATAATAATGTTTTTTAACAGATGTCGTCTGATTGTATAATCATATGCGCGGGCCGCTAGAGTCTGTTGATATACTCTCCAGATTAACAGCAGCATGAAAATAACCTGCCGAAAGTGCCGATGCTCCATGGCGGAGGCTCCGATAGAAATTGCCAGGATTTGCAGTTTTACCCCCTTAATGTCTGACCAATGGTTGAACAGCATTTCCGTGCACATAACTTTTGTTTAAAGTTTATAGTCCGTTTGAGTTTTGCCCGTGTCACTATTAGGTGTGAATGCGACTTTATATTCAAACACCATTGAAAGCCATTTAGGGTTCAATATTTTACCCAAAGACACTTTAAGGTCAAAGATGGGTTCGGGTAACAGTAAATAAGGGGGAAATGTGTTGTCTGGGGATGCAAAATGGATGTAAGAGAAGGATGAAAGGAATATGAAAAGGTTAGAAAAGTGTCAAAAGAACTATAATTTTACGGGTAGAGGAATGTGATAATTTGGTTAGGGATATTGCCAAATATCTGGCACAAACTACTAGAAACCTGGAGGTCCGCTGCAACTCTTACTACTTTTAAATCCAGGCTGAAGTTTTTGCCGCTGCTTTTAATTGAGCTATTCACATCTTACACTGCACTGTAACTTTTATTCATGTACCTGCAGTGGAGAGCCGTGACTTTTATACCTAGGCCCTCTGACCCCCACCCCTTCCCTCGGAAAAAAAAAAAAAAGAGTTATTACATCACAGCGTATACTTCAGCGGAATATCAAAACAACGGCCCAGGGTGTAAAACGCATCAATGACAGCGACCCGGGCGGAACTTGTCATAAAGTCCGCGATAATAAAACCCACCCATTTAGAGGGAAGATATGATTGGTTAATTGTACTGTCATTTGACATTACTCTCTCGTTGAGTTACTATAGCGGGCCCTCTGTGAATTTACAGCAGGACCACCAATCAGCTCCTATCTTCACAGTAACTCGCAGAGACCATGGATGTATAATAAGAACTGGATACAGCGTGGGAGGCGGGGCCTCATTCATTCCTATGAGAGTTGCTCATTAGCGCATGATGATAAAATGGCCCAACTTTTGAGAGACCGAAACCTCACAGATTACCCAGCATGCCTGAGAAGTACCCGCATGTGCGTTTATAGCGCATGCGCAACTTTAACCAAAATGCTCGTTCACATCAAGCACGTCAATTTGCGTACACGTAACAGCACCGCGCGTTCATGACAGTATGGAGTTTGCCTGAACAAGTCAGGAGTGAAATTGTTTATCTCTAACATATTCAACTGCCTGCAAGGCAAGGCAAGTTTATTTATATAGCACTTTTCAACACAAGGCAATTCAAAGTGCTTTACAAAAAATGAAAGAGATTAAGAAAATGGCATTTAAAATCAGTCATTAAAAAGAAAAGCTAATAAAATAAACATTAAAATAAAAAATACATGGATAAAAGTTACAGTGCAATTAAACATTAAAAGAAAAGAAAAAAAAAAAAAAAAAAGTACATGGATAAAAGTTACAGTGCAGTCTAATATATGAATAGTTCAATTAAAAGCAGCGACAAAAAGAAAAGTCTTCAGCCTGGATTTAAAAGTAGTCAGAGTTGCAGCGGACCTGCAGGTTTCTGGGAGTTTGTTCCAGAGATTTGGAGCATAATAACTGAACGCGATAAATCCAGGCTGAAGTTTTTGCGTCATCAATCTGTTCCCTCTGCCAAGGACAAGCGGCAAGAGGAATCAAAACAGGAGAAAGACACAACAGATCGCGCAGAAAACCCTGAAGAATTATCACTGCACCCGCCTGAGGAATGTTCTGATTATGGGAAACCTATGAGACACATGGAGGAGTCTCCACTGCCCCCCCCCCCTGTCAACGCCTTTGAGGATACTCCGTTCACCCTTTCACCCTCGCCCAACCTCCTGGAGATCGCTGAACACACAAAGGAGATACAGAGGGTTGGCACCGATTCCTTCCTGGAGTTCAAAGACCAAACTAAGGCGATACGCAGGATTGGCAGCATGTCCTTTACCCCCGCTCCTCAACCACGCCCACCAAAATCACTGCAGAGACGCGCACCATCTCCCCCGTCTTCATCACCGCGCCTACGTCAACCACCTCCCCCCCCCTGGCAGCATGTCCTCTACCCCCGCACCATCTCCCCCGTCTCCATCACCGTGCCTACGTCAACCACCTCCCCTCCCTTCAAGAAAGCATCTGCAGTCTCCGAAGCCTGATAAGGATGTGTGTGTACCAGTGCTGGAATTGGGCCGGTACTCACCGGTACGCAGTACCGGCACTTCTGGTTCTGACCCATGGAGTACCGGCACTTCTTGCTCAGTACCGGCATGCTGGCGGTACTCCGGTACTCATGCACCGTGCCAGTACTCAACACTCTCCCGCCGTTCTTATTATACATCCATATATATATATATACAGCCGCCCGGTACTCAGTAGATGCGTCATGAGGTGCCGAACGGACATTCTCATCGCTCTAACCGCTGGAGTTTCACAGCGGCTGTCAGCTGTTTACTCCTGTCATTCAAACAGAACGTGCTGGAGAGGGGGCGGGGCTTATCTTCTCCATGTAAATACTGTGGTGGAAACGACTATGTCAAAATTAACCTATTTGACCGTGATTTAATAGTAATACACGTTTCAAAATAATAATAATAATAATAATAATGCCGAAGTAACAACATACTGAAAACTGTTAGTAAAACCATGTTTTAATGCTTTACAATTTACATACCTAGATGCACGTGTGTTGTGTTTATGCAGTGCAACTCCCACCCAGTGGGTGGCTATGTAGAGTGATAGAACAGAGCAGGCACGCCCCCGAGAGAAGGAAAGCAAGTCACGTCACAAATTAGCATTTCTAAAATGTTAGCGTGGATTAATAAAAGTGCAAAAAGACAGCGGTTGTCGCCAGAAGAAACTTCAAATACAGAGAATGCTGTGCCTGTGTTGGAAATTGTGTCTGATGGGGAGCTTTCTTTGGTTGATCCTCCTGCTCCAAGTTCTAGTGCATTAGCATTAGCACTAGCTCCGCCGCCTCCTCCAGAGCCTCTAACGTTAGCTGCTGCTGGCGCAACTGCCACCACCAACACCGGGCAAAGCGATGCACCTGACTGCTGGACAACGGACCAGGTGCAATATTTTTGCAAGACCAATGCATGGCTCCTTCTTAAAGATAAGAAGCTAGGATGTCGGATATGCAGAGATGTCAAATCTTTGGGAATACACACTGGACAAGGACTGAAACTGTCAACTGAATGGGGTGAGTGTGCAGTGTCTCATTTCGGTGTTGACAAGGGCAAACAACAAGCTAGCCTGAGAAAAAAAATCAAAGAACATAAAGAATCACAAGCCCATGTAAAAGCTGCTGACATCCTTACATCTGCTTCACGTGAAACTATTCAACATCCAGTGCAGTCTATGCATAAATCTGAATTAAACACCACTATCAGAGTTTTTCGAACGGCATATAAAATTGGCAAACATAGCCGGCCATTCACAGACACGGGCTGAACGTGGGCAGGGTTTTGCACTCCAATAAAACCTGTGGCGAAATCATCGACCACATAGCTCATGAGCTGAAGAAAAAAATGGCAAAAGACATTACAGAAAACCAAAGAAAACTCTGTGTTTTGGTCGATGAATCTACCACTATTAGTGGTAAAACGGTGCTTGTTGTGTGTCTACGCTCAGCATTAGCTGATGCTGAGCCCGAAACGTTTTTTTGGGAGCTGATCGAGTTGGATGGAACAACGGCTGATGACATCACAAAGGCGTTAATGGAGTGTCTTGGAAGACATTTTAACGAGGACTTTTTAGGTCAGTGTTTCGTTTCTTTTGCATGTGATGGGGCTTCAGTCATGCTAGGGAAGAGAACAGGCGTTGCTACCCAGTTGTGTAGTAAATTCCCAAGCCTGTTTGTGTGGCACTGCTCCAATCATCGTCTAGAGCTGGCAGTTGGGGATGTGGTCAAGGAGGTCTCAGGGCTCAATCATTTCCAGATCTTTTTTGACAAACTCTATTCCTTGTTCCATGCCTCCCCCAAAAATCAGAGGCAGTTAGCGCAGTGTGCGCAAGCAGTCGGACAGCGTCTCCTGGTGATAGGGCGTGTTTTGTCCATCCGCTGGGTGGCTTCAAGTGAAAGGAGCGTCAGAGCTGTCTGGGAAAACTACCGAGTGCTTCATGATCACTTCACAAATGCTGCAAACGACACGAGCAGGGATTCCAGAGACAGAGCAAAGTACAAGGGCCTGGATGATGTGCTCACATCTGCAACGTTTGTCAGCAATCTGGGACTGATGTACGATGCGCTCACAGAGCTCAGCGACCTCTCTCGGCAACTCCAAAAAAGAGAGATGACACTGCCTACAGCAGATAGGCTCTTAACTCGAGAAATACGAGTTTTTGAATCCATGGTCACCATGCCTGGCCCACACATGACTACAGTTCATACAGCTCTAGCTGAGAAGTCCTTCAAGGGTGTTGCCCTGCGTGAGAATGGCAGGCTTGTACAGATTCATGCAGGTCAGTTTTTCCGCAGTATGGTAGAGAATCTGAGACACAGAATGACTTCCACAACCTCCTCTCATGTCAGCACAAGAGAAATTCCATTACATGGCCGGGAGGCCCGGGACAATCAGCTAATCCAGGACATGAAAGTTATCCATCCTGGAAGTTGGCCTGAAGAGGAGTTAGACGTACAGTATGGGGACGTAGAGGTGCTACGTTTGTGCGAAGTGCTGAAAGTGGACAGAAGAGAGACTGTTCAGGGCTTTCGCGAATACAAGGAAACCAGGGCATCCCGTACACCTGCTGCCATGGAGCCTCTACTGAAAGCAGTCCGAACCATCGCTGTCTCCACTAGTGAGTGTGAGCGGGCATTCAGCTGCATGAACGATATCCTTACTGCAAAAAGGAATGCTCTCTCTGTCAGCCGACTGTCCAGCCTGGTTTTCATTAAATGTAATGGACCATCACTAGGACAGTTCAATCCGGAACAGTATGTGAGGTCCTGGCTGGCAAAGGGAAGGAGAAGTGCTGATGAAAGAGCCTGTCCAGCTCCAGCCCCTGATACTGATGTCCCCAAGGCCTTCTGGAGCCTTTTCTAACAATGTGAAGTATATTGCCAAGCAGCTCACCCAGTGAGAAGACTTTTGGCATAATGTGCCGATTTGTACAGATCCTGGAGATAGAAGGACTTCAGACCAACCAGGGAGTTATCTGATCAGCTTGGTGTTCAATGTAACTCTTTACCATGGCTCAGACTTTGTTACTTGCAGTTACAGTTTCTCATTTTAGATTGTGCAAATGTTGCATTTGTTTTTACATGTTCTTTGTTCATGCTCTTTATCATTTTTCTGAGTTGGAAAGTTAGATTGCATCATAGTTTACTTTATACATATTTGTATTCTTCAGTGGTGAAGTATATTGCAAAGCAGCTCAGCCATGTGAGAAGACTTTTGGCACTTTTTCGTTTTTCGTTTTCTGAGTTGGAAAGTTAGATTGCATTCAAAATGTACAGAAATACTTAATTTTGTTAAAGCTTTTTATAAAAAATGCTTCTGACCAGAGCTTTGTTTCCTTGTCATTAATGTTGAACACCACCAGAGGGGCTCTCACCTGAAAGGTCTCTGCTTCATGTGTCTTCAGCAGAAGATCTAGACTTTGATTGCTATATTTTCAGTTAATATTGACCTTACTGAGCTTTAGCCATATCCGCTGCCTATCATAAAAAATGTTAAGTACAGTGAACCTTTCTAAAATATACAGTAGTAAAGAGACAAACCCACCAGCATTATAGTAGCCAAATTCTTGTTTGTGGGCTGTATATATAAAATTGACTTGAAAAAGTTGCTGATTTTAGAGTACTGGCACCTTTTTCATTCCAATTCAAGCACTGGTGTGTACAAAACACAACAAACTCTTACTGATATGTGCTGGGCATGGGCATCGCCTGGGGTAGGCAGCCCCGGATGTTTTTTCTTTAGCCCCGGACAACTTCTCCCTCAATAATATAATACATTAACCTACTTTACCTATAGGACAGACGGGAGGATTGTAAATTCCCATGTTCAGTGAATGCAACACAGAGGCAAGACGACGCCACCAGACCAATCAGAGAGTTGCATGGAAATAAACGTGTTTTATTGGCTGACAGGTACGTACCTCTCCACTGTGACAATGTTTAAACTTTAAACTGTCAGCCCCGGACGCGGAGATTCTGAAGATGGACATTAGACATTTCTTTAATAAAAAAGACGGCAATTCTCAAGTGGTGGCTCACACAACAACCCCAGAGCCACCACCTCAGCCAGGTGAACAAGGTATGTACCTGTCAGTAAACTTACAAGTTATGCGAACATGTAAATAAAGCATAAATTATAGCTACGTTGACGTTACTTTGAATCGCGCGGGTAAGCTAAACCGTTAGCAAGTAGCTATAGCTAGCCAGATATATTAAATAAACACTTTGTCATACAATCTAAATGTTGTGTTTTTTAGCGTTTCTTGGTGATTTCAAAGAAAGCTCTCTGGGAAATGTTGACTTACTGTCTGTGTTCGACATGAAGCTAGAAGCTACCTTACAGTAGTACACAGTTGATCCTGATTCCTGAGTCCTGTCAGTTAAAGTGTTTCATAGTTAACTTAGCTAAGCATCAACCTAGCACTGAAATATATATGGATGTTATGTGACAGTATTTCTGAGAAAAAGTCAGCTGAAATGGTGGCATGCCACTGCTTTACGTGTCGACAGCATGTTTGAACGTATTTGCAGCAGTAAATGTGGCTGTCTGGCCACTGACGTTGCCATAACAACACCTGCATTTAAATGTGCAACCTCTTTTTGTGACAGATTTTGCATGAAAATATAATTCTTCTGATTGATATTTCCTATTGACAGCTAGTTTCTAAGTGAACATTATGAGATGGACAGCCAGCTAACAAGCTTTTTATACAAATATTTCAGATCAAAGCCAATCCAGTGGGGCTCCTGAAAGGGAGCAAGGGACACTATGCTCCCAAATATTAAGCCTTGACCCGCATCTTAAAATGTATATGATCAAAAAATGATCTGCATTGTCGGAGGCCTTTTTTCCTCATTATCATGTCAAATTGTACAGCTTTCCTTAGTGTTGAATGCAGAAAGATGACTATATTAGAGTATTAAGTGAAAATGACTATATTAAAGTTTTAAGTAAATGTATTAAGTGAATTACTCAAACTGCATTTGTATAGGAATGATTCTGTCCTATTGGCAGATAACTACTCTAACAGTGATAACTACAAGAGGTTTCCAATGTAAATTTAACTATTTTCAATTGGTTAGTATTACATTTTGTGACAGTGTGGTGACATTCATTTTAATGAAGACAAATGTGTGTATCTTGAAATTCATTTATTTGACAGAGCTGGAAACTGATTGACTTATATACTTGTTTGTGTTTACCTACACAGTCATCACAGATTAGCCAAACAGAGTAGAGGATGAAGAAAGGAGAACAGGAGAAAGGGACACACAAGAAGGAGATACAACAGACAAGAACGACAATGGAGACAACAATGAACAGGAACACCAGAACAGACAAGAGTCAATGAGTAACATGACTGATTTAGGGACTGCAGATACAGGGCCAAGGCAAGTGAGACATCACTGCTTTCCATTTGGCCAGCAAAAGAGATCATTTCAACCGCAAACAGCAAGAGATGAGGGATTATTATTTCCTCCTTCCATCCCTTTTTTCTGTTTAATCTGATTACTAACAACTTCCAATAATTTGACATAGTTTATGATTTAATTGGAAAATGAAGTGTTTTTAAATAATAAACCCGTTTCTGATTCTTTGATTTCTTTTTGACATATGGGTGTTGAGAGATGTATCCATATCTCTTAATGTTGCTCTCAAAGTGCACAAGATTGATGCTTTTAACTTCAGTATTTAAAAAAAATCTTCCTGGGGGACCCCAGAGGAGGTGAGTTCCCCCCAAAATAGCACTTTATCTCTGCTTAGGTAACTCCGGTGTAGTGTCCCCTCGTCAACAGATCACTCAGAGCTGGTGATTACTTTCCTGCATTTCAATGGACCGCATATAAAAAGGACACGTGAGCTGCATTGCTTAAGAGATCCTCTCATGCTATCTCTTTTACAAAATAAGTGTCCAGTCAACAACAAAACATCAGTGATCATATAGTGGTAGTATATTTTTCACAAGCAATGTGAAACATTCTGGTTGTTGACCAGTCTGGTTTCAAGGCAGGTCACTCCACAGAAACTGCTCTCATTGCTGTTACGGAGGAACTGCACACTGCCAAAACTGCATCCCTCTCCTCTGTCATCATCCTGTTGGACCTGTCTGCTGCATTCGACACGGTGAATCATCAGATCCTCCTTCGCACTCTCCAAAAACTTGGAGTTTCAGGCTCTGCACTTTCCCTCCTCACCTCATACCTGAAAGACCGTACATACAGGGTGACTTGGAGAGGGTCTGAGTCCGACCCTTGTCAATTAACTACAGGGGTCCCTCAGGGCTCTGTTCTTGGTCCCCTCCTCTTCTCCCTGTACACAAACTCGCTCGGATCAGTCATTGGCCCGCATGGTCTTTCTTACCACTGCTACGCTGTTGACACCCAATTAATTCTGTCCTTTCCCCGCTCAGAGACCCAGGTCGTCGCACGCATCTCTGCTTGTCTAGCTGACATCTCTCAGTGGATGTCTGCTCATCACCTCAACCTTGACAAGACTGAGCTGCTCTTCCTTCCGGGAAAAGATTGTCCCACTCTTGACCTAACAATCAACATCGGCACCTCAGTTGTTTCCCCGACTCAGACTGCAAGGAATCTGGGTGTGACCCTAGATAACAACCTGTCCTTCACTGCAAACATCGCTGCTACAACCCGTTGCTGCAGATACACGCTTTACAACATCAGGAAGATACGTCCCCAGCTGACACAGAAAGCGACTCAGGTTCTGGTCCAGGCTCTCGTCATCTCACGCCTAGACTACTGCAACTCCCTCCTGGCTGGTCTACCTGCATGTGCCATCCGACCTCTGCAGCTCATCCAGAATGCAGCGGCTCGTCTGGTCTTCAACCTTCCTAAATTTTCCCACACTACTCCGCTCCTACGCTCGCTTCACTGGCTTCCGGTAACTGCTAGAATCCACTTCAAGACACTGGTTTGCTTACCATGCTGCGAATGGATCTGGCCCTTCGTACATCCAGGACATGGTTAAACCGTACACCCCAGCGCGTGCACTACGCTCTGCATCAGCCAAACGACTCGCTGCGCCCTCGCTGCGAGGGGGACCCAAGTTCCCAACGGCGAAAACACGTGGGTTTGCTGTCCTGGCTCCAGGATGGTGGAATGAGCTCCCCATTGACATCAGGACGGCAGATAGCTTGCACATCTTCCGGCGCAAACTGAAAACTCATCTCTTTCGACTCCACTTCGAGCGATAGAACTATTAACGAAGCACTTTTATACTAATAAAGGACTGGCTTTTCTAAAGCCAGTTGAGTAGCACTTGAAATGTTTTTGCTCTATGAAACCTGATGTACTTTTATGATTCTGTTTTCTTCAAGTTGTATTTTGTTGGACGAACGCACTTATTGTAAGTCGCTTTGGATAAAAGCGTCAGCTAAATGCAATGTAATGTAATGTAACATTAAACTTATACAAACTGGTGTACAAAACTCACATACCTGCGTTGATCTCCTGGAGTGTCTCTACTCTTTCTTCTCCACATCTCTTTCCACCATCAGAGATTGCAAACATTTCAGAAACAGCTAGAGGTAGGGGACAAACAACTTGTTCGCTGGGCATGTCAAAAACCTCCCTGCTTTGATCAAGACTTTAGGGAGCCTTTCAGCCCCTCTAGCAAAAGGACTGGAAAGCAAGCTTTGAAAATTCAGTACCATCTGCATGCTGTCATGTTCCAGACACTGCTCTCAACCACTCAGGGCCTGCACACATACCTGCAGAAAGAAACAATTGACTTGGTGCAGGCAGTAGATTACAAAACAGCAGTTGAGAACACACTGAATAGTTACCAAAGTAACGAGAAAGCACATGAGGTCTATGACAAGACCAAGGCCCTGTGCAATGATCTTGATATTCCCGAAACTGTGACACAGAGGAAGAAGCGTAGAAACATGGAAGACTTTGTAGTCGAGGCATCATGTGGAGCAATGTGAAACATTAAACATAAATAAACTGGTGTACAAAACTCACATACCTGCATTTCAATGGACAGCATAAAAGGACTCGTGAGCTGGGTTCTGGTGCTCAGATTAGCTATTGATGAGCACGTTGATAAATCATATAAAACAAATAGCCAATCACACAAAAAACATGTTGCTGTGACTGCGTGAGCATTAAACAATTAACATTAAACTAAACAAACACAACAGTACGTTATTGTCCTTATAAAATAAAAACATACATTTTGTCCACCGAGATAATACAGGCACCTTACCCTCAAGAGATCCTCACATGCTATGAGAATCTCCCACAATCCATTGCCGTAAAAAAAGCAAATGCAGGCACACGTTTGTGACACCAGATGGCGCAATAGACCTATCGCTAAACCACGCCCCAAATAGAATTTGTCCAATCATATCACAGCAAAAATCCCTCCTGGCAGAAAACTCGGACATCACCAGAAAAGCCGTTTGTGGGGCGCATCAAACCAAAACCAGACGTCTGTGATCGAAACCACTGTGAAGAGTTCAGTTTCTATGTTTATTATCTAGCTAATATCTGATGGTGAAACGCTGTGCGTGGGGTACCTGTAATTCAGACACCAGGTACCCTAAAAGACTGGATGGAGGAGTATATTTCGTACCTTTTCCGAAGCCCAAAAGAAAACTCAACAAATGCAAGCGGTGGATTATGCTGTGTCGTCGACCACATAGCACATACACAACTGAATGTGAAGACAATTACCAAGGACACTTATTATTGCTCAAAGGTAAGGTCAATTCATAAAGACATAATATTTGACGGCATGTATTAGAAACGTAGACCAAACTATTAGTTTGCTAACGATTGACTTTGACTGCCAACTAGCTAGCGTATATCCAGCCCAGCTAACTAACGTTAGCTGCCAACTTGTTAGCCAGCTAACTAGCTACAGTGTTATCAACATCAACGTTTGCTGTCTGACTTTTTGTCCTCGCTAGTTAGCTGGTGTTTTTAGCTAACTGTCTTTTCACCTCAAAGCACTTCAGAGATGGGAAGCCAACTCTGGAATATCCAGATCCCATCCGGGCTCTCGTGTGTGCTGCTCCGAAAAGACACAGACCCTCAACCAAAAAAAGGTAACGTAACAGTCAGCCAGGTGCATAACAGTGAAAATCATGACCAACAACGACAGTTATAGTTATAGATTTAATGTAGTGACCACCACTGCTAACATTGACTTGAACTCCCCCCGCGGCCATTGTCAACAGTCATTCACGGTCGGCTTTGTTTGTCCGAGTTTTCAAAGGGGGCGTGGCTTAGCGATAGGTCTATTGTGTATGTGCGTGTGGGGAGTCTTGCAGTAGAAAATTTGACTGTAGCGCCGCCACTGTGGGCTGAGCCCCGAATGTTTCCAGGTCCAGGCGACGCCCCTGGTGCTGGGTCCAGGCTCAAGGGCGTATGGCACTCTCAACTCTTTCCAGGACATGTCGGGGCCCTGCCTGCCAGTAGCTTTGCCGATATCTGTGTTGATAGGTAATAGATTAAGAGCGGTGAATCATCTTAGAAACAGGAAGCGCTCAAACGTTTGTGTGAGTTTATCTAATTTAGCAGTGATTCCATGTCAGCCACAGCTTGTTACAAAAAACATGACTGATAGTGTGTTTAACAAACTTAAACTAGCTTTATTAAATGTCAGGTCTTTGGCAGGAAAAACATTTTTAATCAATGATTTTATCACTAAACACAATCTCGATTTTATGTTTTTAACAGAAACTTGGATTGAACAAAATAACAGTGCAGCTGTTCTTATCGAATCAACCCCTCCCAACTTTAGTTTTATGAGTCAGGAAAGAATGCATAAGAAAGGGGGTGGAGTTGCTATTCTGTTCAATGATTCCCTTCAATGCAGAAAAAACATCGTATGGAAACTTTGATTCTTTTGAATATGTGGCCCTTCAGCTGAAATGCTCCTCTCAAGCTCTGTTCCTAAATATCTATAGACCACCCAAATACTGTGCAAGCTTTTTTGATGACTTTACTGAACTGCTGTCTATAGTGTGTATTGACTTTGACCGTCTAGTCACTGTTGGTGATTTTAACATCCATGTTGACAACCCCCAGGACAGAGGGGCAAAAGAACTGTGTTGTGTTCTTGATAGCTATGGACTGACTCAGCATGTGACGGAGCCCACGCACAATAAGGGGCACACTCTGGATTAATTATCTCAAAGGGTCTGAATATCTCTAAGGTTGTGGTGACTGATGTTGCACTCTCTGACCATTCCTGTGTTTTCTTTGAGAGCTCTATTTCTGTTCACAAAAATGTTCAAAAAGAGATAACCACAAAGCGATATTTAACTGAAAATACTAGGGAAATGTTTACTCAGAATTTTTCTTCCACACTTGCCCCTGCTAACATCTCAGTAAATGAGCTAGTAGATCATTTTCATTCAAAAATTAAAAATGTTATAGATGCCATTGCTCCAACTAAGGTAAAGGAAGTGTCTGGCAAGAAAATATCTCCATGGAGAAAGGCCATGACCGTGAAAACAGAAAAAAGAGAATGTCGAAAAGCTGAACGCAGGTGGCGAAAAACATATCTCCAGGTTAACTTTGAAATCTATAAAGAGAGACTTGGCCTTTATAATTTGGAATTGAAAAATGCACGACAATCGTTCTTCTCTGACATCATTACCAAAAACAAAAACAACGCACGTGCCTTCTTTGCTACCGTTGACAGACTAACTAACCCCCCAGTGTCAGTAGCCTCTGAATTTCTATCCACCAGGGCGTGCAATGATTTTGCCTTTTTCACTGACAAAATTCAGAAAATCAGACAAGCAGTCAGTGCCTCTGCATCAGGAACAGCAAATGTGTTGTCTCTGTGTCCACTTAACATCAATTCAAACACCATGACACAATTCCATCAGATTAATGATAAAAACCTAGAGGACATTATACAACTTCTGAAATCCTCCTCCTGCTGCCTTGATATTATTCCAACAGGATTTTTCAAAGATGTTTTGCCTTGCAGGGCCTCAGATCTACTTCATATAGTAAACAAATCTCTTCACTCAGGTATTTTTCCACAGGCCCTGAAAACTGCAGTCATTAAACCGCTCTTAAAAAAGAATAATCTAGATGCTTCAGTAATGAACAATTACAGGCCCATATCAAACCTCCCATTTCTAGGTAAAATCATTGAAAAAGTTGTTTTTCAACAGTTGAGTAATTTCTTGCATTTAAATAACTGTTTCGATGTGTTCCAGTCAGGCTTTCGTCCAAACCACAGCACTGAGACTGCTCTTGTAAAGGTCTTCAATGACATCCACTTAAACACAGACAGTGGCAGAACTTCAGTGTTAGTATTATTAGATCTCAGTGCTGCGTTTGACACTGTTGACCACAGCATATTACTAGACCGACTGGAAAACTGGGTGGGACTTTCGGAAACAGTTCTAAATTGGTTTGAGTCCTACTTAAAGGACAGAAACAACGTTGTTTCTATAGGTAAATACACATCTGAGTTGACAAATATGACATGTGGGGTTCCTCAAGGCTCCATCTTGGGGCCTCTTCTCTTTAACATCTACATGCTACCACTGGCTCAGATAATGAAAAACAACAAAATAAGTTACGATAGCTATGCAGATGACACACAAATGTATGTAACAATTTCACCAGGAGACTATGCTCCAATTCAAACACTGAGAAAGTGCATTGAACAAATCAATGACTGGATGTGTCAGAACTTTCTCCAATTAAACAAAGATAAAACTGAGGTAATGGTTTTTGGAGCCAAGGCAGAACGTATAAAAGTTAGCGCTGAGCTTCAGTCTGCAATGTTCAAAACAACAGATAAAGCCGGAAATCTAGGTGTAGTCATGGACTCTGACCTGAGTTTCAACAGTCACATTAAAACAGTTACTAAATCAGCCTACTATCACCTAAAGAATATATCTAGGATTAAAAGACTAATGTCACAGCAGGATTTGGAAAAACTTGTCCATGCTTTTATCTTCAGTAGACTCGACTACTGCAATGGTGTCTTCACAGGTCTCACTAAAAAAATCTATTAGAAAGCTGCAGCTAATTCAGAACGCCGCTGCTCGAGTCCTCACTAACACTAAGAAAGTGGATCACATCACTCCTGTTCTGAAGTCTTTACAATGGCTTCCTGTGTATCAAAGAATAGATTTCAAAATACTGCTGCTGGTTTATAAAGCACTGAATGGTTTAGGCCCAAAATACATTTCTGACCTCCTGCTAAATTATGAACCATCCAGATCTCTCAGGTCTTCAGGGACTGGTCAGCTTTGTGTCCCCAGAGTCAGAACTAAACATGGTAAAGCAGCGTTCAGTTATTATGCTCCAAATATCTGGAACAAACTCCCAGAAACCTGCAGGTCCGCTGCAACTCTGACTACTTTTAAATCCAGGCTGAAGACTTTTCTTTTTGTCGCTGCTTTTAATTGAACTATTCATATCTTAGACTGCACTGTAACTTTTATCCATGTACTTTTTTTTTAATGTTTAATTGAACTATTCATATCTTAGACTGCACTGTAACTTTTATCCATGTATTTTTTCTTTTAATGTTTATTTTATTAGCTTTTCTTTTTAATGACTGATTTTAAATGCCATTTTCTTAATGTCTTTCATTTTTTGTAAAGCACTTTGAATTGCCTTGTGTTGAAAAGTGCTATATAAATAAACTTGCCTTGCCTTGCCTTGCCTTGCCTATGGTAATGTATTGTTATTATGATGGATTTGGAGATCCAGGGTGATGCACATCGCTTTTTAAGCCAGGAATAGTGTTTAAAAAGTGCTTGAAACATCGGCAAAAGTGTTGCAAATAGGAGGAGAGTTTACCCAGATGGCTCTTCCACCCAGACTGAAGCCAGAGAACAGGCTGCTTCACAGCACTTTAGAACCCAGGAAAGCAGCTTGGATCATTTAACGAGGCGGCAGTTAGCAGCTAGCGGCTAGCTAGTAATTATGCTAATGTGCACATCAATCGTTATGTACTTATATTACGCCGTAACAGGATCTAGTGATATCCTAGCAACAGAGCTTCATTTAGCATGAAATAATTATTGCACTGTATATATATGTATATATATATATATACATATATATATTAGGGCTGTCAAGTTTTAACGCAAAAAAGAATTAACGCCACTAATTATTTTAACGCGATTAACGCATGTGTATTTTTTTTCCTCGGCCGCCCCGTAGTTTCAGAGCGCATCAAGTTTAAAATACCATCTACAAACTGATGCTGACAGCCCCGCTCCTGCCGCCCGCTTGTGGCAGACCACACTTCCACGCTCACCGGCAGGCACCGACTGGCTGTTGGGAAGACCGGGAGGGTGTGAGGGTTTGCCCTTTTCTTAATGTCTTTCATTTTTTGTAAAGCACTTTGAATTGCCTTGTGTTGAAAAGTGCTATATAAATAAACTTGCCTTGCCTTGTGTGTATGTGTGGCACGAGCGAGCGAGAGAGAGACCTAGCTAGCTGCGCTAACGGATAGAAGGAGCTGTTTAAATGAAAACAGAGGAGCGACATTTCGCCACAACTGCACGGAGCACTTGACTTTATGCAGGCAGCCAGACAGTGGGACATTGTACGAAAAGTCAGCACACTCAGCTCGGATAGTGCGCAACATGATTGCAGCGTCCAGGCAGCTCCTGTTCGAACATATGCCTTGAGTTGCACATAGCTCCAACGATCCATCACACACACACACACACACACACACACACACACCATTTGTATTGTATTATTGTATGAGAGAGGTTCCAGGTTGAATTGAGGCGAATATTTGTAATGTTCAGAGGTTGTTGTGTTTAATATTCATGAGAATATTTGTCATTGTTCAAATGATAATAAACATTAGCATAAAGCATATTTGTCCACTCATATGTTGATAACAGTATTAAAAACTTGAAAAATATTCCTCTAAGGTACATTTAGAACAGATAAAAAATGTGCTATTAATCGCGATTAAATATTTTAATCGACTGACAGCCCTAATATATATATATATATATATATATATATATATATATATATATAGTGCAATAATATATAGTGCAATAAGCTTCTTAGTGCAATAAGAAGCTACAGGAACGTTAATCTACGTCGGTAATTTTAACTTTATTTAATACAAGATTTACGGTACAAGATTTACATCATACAGACCATGTAGTATAATATTTTACAAATGATGAATTACAGCAAACATGTGCAATATATCCATTATTACAGCTCCGTGGGCTGGCAGTAAGGCGATATGGTCCTTTGTTATTGTGCATCCATGGGTAAAGAGAAACTCATGTAGTACTGAACACGTAACATGAACGTGCCGGGCAGCGCAGTCCCGTGGGTTAGATGCGCGTTCATAATGCCGAGGGAAATAACTCTCAGAATAACGTTATTAGCACATTTTTACAACATGAGGAACGAATGTTTTTAATAAGGGCTATACAAACGTTCATACCGGGTAGTTTATTTAGTTTAAAAAAAAATATCCAACGAGTTACAGACCACTCTTTCCCCATGTAAGTCAATGGGAAAAAGTGTTTCCGGGCCCAGCAACCTAAAGGAAGTGTAGTACCGCCGTTTGGCCAAAACGAATATTCTCATCAGACTCCGGCGCACTTCCTGGGGGCTTGGCAGAGACGGCTAAAGGAGCTTCTTTCCTTTAACCATTCACATTCAAACAGAAACTGAATAGGCAGATTCGAAGGATTTATTTCTTTGGAAATGTTATTTTAAATACAATTAAATCAAGTTTATTTTGGTAAAACTAAAGAAAAATATATATATATGTTTTATGTTTTTAAATATTTGTTGTAGAATATCTTAGGACCTCAGAGAGGGCCTTGACGGCTCGCCACTGTGTACCTGTGTTCTTAATGTCTTTCATTTTTGTGAAGCACTTTGAATTGCCTTGTGTTGAATACTGCTATATAAATAATCTTGCCTTGCCTTCAAACTGTTGTCTGCAGAAAATCATAAATCGTAAATCTCAAAGTTATAGTGGAGTGCTGGCAAGGTATCTATAAATCATTTACTTATCAAGATCAGACTTTTTAAGTCTCTGTGGACACCCCAAAAGATGGAATTAATACAGAAGAAAAGGGTGAAAATAAAAGGACAAACTTAAAAGTGTTAAGAAAGCCCTGTTCGGCCCTTACTGCCCGCTTCATGTCTTTGAGCCAAGCAGGAATGTGATGATGGTGAGGAAAAGCCAAAATAATGATTTATACGTGTCCTCGCTGACCCCGCACTGTCACGCAGACTATTCCTCAAAGAAGCTGCCACAGTCAATCTGCTTCCTCTGCCATCCTCTTCACGCTAGGCTTGGCCGGGCGATGCTGTGCGTCGGGCCGGGCCTCCACTTCATACACAAAAACAATCAACGCTCAACGTGTTACTGTCACAGCAGAGCTACCTCCACAAACAGCCTGTGTACAAGACGAATACAAGACGAGCAGACGTATGGTGTGTGAACTATTTGTGATATCTCTGTGAGAAGTTTGGGTTCTAAATCCTGCAAGTTAAAATGTTGTGTGTAGCCACTTCTATAACAGATTATATTTTACTATATTCAGTTTATGCTGAGGATTAAGCAAAATGGTGGCCCTGAAGAGCTCTATTAATTTAGAAAACACATTTCACCAATTTCAAGTGCAAATAAAGAAAACACACAGAATAAGAAAGTGTGCTGCAAGAAGTGTTACGGTTTGGGAAAGGTAGGACCCAAAAGCAGACTACAAAAAAAAGGTAAGTTGGTCTAGAAAACTAGCTTTATTGTAAAAGCTGATGGCAAAAACACAAATGAAGCACAAGGAAGATATAATACAAAAAGCTGACGATGACTGACATGGAGAGTGACGGGAAAAACAAACAATGAACCGACACCGAACACAGGAAGAGACAAGACTAACTACAGGGAGGGGTAATAACGAGACGGGAAACAGCCGGGCAGGGAAGGAGAAACACAGTGAACACAATCAGACAATTAGACACACCAGGGAAACTAACGACAGGGAGGAAAACACAGGGAGAAGGACCAGACAAGAAACAAGGAGGAAAACATGACAGGGAGAACAGAAAAGCAAAATAACCCCACAACTAGACACAACAAAACTCAAACCCTGACATAACCCCCCCCCTCAAGGGACGGATTCCAGACGTCCCTACACAAAGTCAAACATCTCCAACAGGGTGGGTGGAGGGGGTCCGGAGTGCGGGTCTGGATCGACAGCCCAGGAAAGGCACAGTTCATTGAGGGGCTCTCGGGCGGACGGCCCGGGAGCAAGGCAGAGTCCATGGTGGGGGTCTCAGGCGGATGGCCCGGGGGCAAGGCAGAGTCCATGGAGGGGGTCTCGGGCGGACGGCCGGGGGGCAAGGCAGAGTCCATGGAGGGGGTCTCGGGCGGACGGCCCGGGGGCAAGGCAGAGTTTGAGGAGGGGGTCTCGGGCGGTCGGCCCGGGGGCAAGGCAGAGTTTGAGGAGGAGGGGGGAGACGGGACCCTGGACGGAACATGGGCCGGCGTCAGTGGGACCCCCGACAGAGCAAGGGCTGGTGTCGGCAGGACCCTCGGTGTAGCACGTGTCGGCGGGACCCCCAACAGGACAGGATCTGGTGTTGGCAGGAAATCCGGCGGAGCAGGTGTCGGCAGAAACCCCAACAGGACAGGATCAAGTGTTGGCGGGAAATCCGGTGGAACCCCCAACGAAACGAACTACAGGGAGGGGTAATCACTAAACGAGAAACAGCCGGGCAGGGAAGGAGAAACACAAGGGCAACAGGTGAACACAATCAGACAATTAGACACACCAGGGAAACTAACGACAGGGAGGAAAACACAGGGAGAAGGACCAGACAAGAAACAAAGAGGAAAACATGACGGGGAGAACAGAAAAGCAAAATAACCCCACAACTAGACACAACAAAACTCAAACCCTGACAAGAAGCTCACCGGACGATGGCAACTATTTCAAAAGGACACCTTAAAGTAGGGACGGGTATCTTTAGGATTTTATCGATACCAGTATTTTTTTCAATTCTCCTATCTTTCCTATTCTTATCTTGTCGCTACGGAGTATATATTATTTATAAAAGGTATGAAGGTGTAATACTTAAGTTAGTATTAATCCATATTGTGGTTATGACCAATCAGGTACCGGTACCAATTTAGTAGGTTCTCAGTACCCATCCCTATCTAAAAGTGATGCATACAATTAAAATGAACCTACTTTGACAAAAACATTTTATGAGCTTGCCAATTCCAATCTATTAAAATGTACACAAGGAGTTGTGAAACAGGCTAATGTTACGTTAGCTGGCTAAAAACGTTAATAGTTACCTTCAGCTGCAAAGGCATTGAAGGTTTCAGGCATGTTTCTGTAAAGACATGCTAAAAGGTTGGACTATGGTCCAAAAAACAAGCATATTACATTTAATTGATGAATTGATTCTAGGTTTCTTCTTAAATCATTTCTAAACAATTTGACATAAGGTAACTGTTTGCAATGTTGTAATGAACTACAGTACTTACTTTGTTAAAAAAAAATTGTCCAAGGAGTGTCGTTCACGATCCATTCTAATTGTTCTTATCAAAGATATACTATGTTTTATATATGTTCAGGTTTTGCATACTCATTTTAATCAATTCATTTGACATAGTGATCATAAACGACCAGCAAATGTGTTTTTAATATGCATTGAAACCAAGAAAAAAACTATTATACATTTTGTAAAGTGGGGTTGATGAATGGAATGAAGTGGTTGAGCATGGATTGAAAACTGTATAAAAAGCATGAATTTATTGCAATTATTTTATTCCTTTAGGTTGTAAACAGTCTGCATGTGTTTTAAAATGTTTAATTCATCTTTTATTTTCCTCGCAGTCTGCCAGACATTAATTACTGTGATCTGTTGTGTGCCTTACTCTGTCAGTTTCTGTCTTCTCCCTCTCCATCTGCCGTCCTCTCAGTTTAAGCACTTTTCCTCCTCAGCTAAAGGTCACTGTTAATCACTGGTTAAAATAAAAGGGATATTTTTCGTATACGAGCCCTGTTGTACTCTGTTTCCAATTAAGTCCTTCTTAAAAATACAGCTTATTGGCATGGCTGGAGGAAAACTGCATCCTCTTTACATAAACCTATTTCCTTTCCCTCTCTTGCATTACTCCCATTTACTCCCAGTAGAGGCAGCAGATAAAAATACCTCATTTTGAGGGAGCAGCCCCAGTGCTAGTGGCTACTCTCACTGAAACTCATTTGATCTACTGGAAACAAGACAGTGGAGGCTGGTACTCAATCAAAGCCACTAAAAACAAGTCAAAAGGCTATCCGTCATCCTCTCCAAGTATGGATTAACTGCACCCAGTAGAGAATATCTCCACCGTGAGGTAATTTATAGTACATTGTTTTACACTGGGTTTAAGCTCTATTCTCTATCTTTACAGAGCACACATATCAGTCTGAGGTCAGGTCCATGAATGCAACACAAGGTGATGATACCTCAGGGTTTTATGAAAACACTGGCTCTACGATTCCTCAATTGTCAACTTCGAAGCGAGATTCAATTTTAATGGCTTTTCAAACTCTCTTTCTGAAAGTTACAGTTTAGAAGATCTCCTTGTGTTACCCCAGAAGAGCCCCATATTCTTGCAGCGCCTGAGGTGTCACAGGAGGAAAAAAAGGGTCCCAAACCCCTCCACCAGTCATTTGAATTAACAACCCCGTTTTAATTAAACATTGATTGTCTGCTAATTAGCCCCTGATCGCTCCCAGATGTGAGTAGAAATGGGTACTCGGAGTGACAGACGGGGGGGCACGATGAAAGATCTGCAGCACAACCAAATTGTGTTGCGGATCCCCCTAGGGCTGAATGTTTTGTGATTATTTTTTAGATTATAAATGATTATTTCGCGTCACATTCCTCCTAATCGACGTCACTTTGATAGCTCCTGGATGACGGACGCATGGAACATTTAGATAAAATGTGCGTTCTTATCAAATTTAGGCCATTTTCAGCCATGGCAAAGGAATAAATACATTTTTTGGAAAGTGTGAGTTGCTGGCTGGTTAATGAAAGCGAGTGTTGATGATGACGGAGCTGGCTTTTTGGGGGAGGAAATCTGTCCCTAGTGAAGTTTCTGTTGGAGTTCTCACCATTAGATCCTCTTCAAGTCAACGCCAACTCACATTCTGAATCTCATATGAGCTGATTCATTGTCATGTGTTGTGTAAATATATGAGCACTCACTCTCCACCAATCAAAAGATCATTAGTTGTTCCCAGTCTGCCATAAAGTCAGCTACTTTTAATACGGTACACAAAGATGCACAAAGCATACGCTTACTTAATTACAGAGTCTGTAGAATGGAGTGCACTAACCCTAACCCTGGCATTAAGCTGCAACTGGAAAGAAAAAGAGTCATCATCGCTGTGTATTCATTCCATTTGATATCTATTTGCATGGTTGAAACTGCACAATACCTGTATTCAACATTGTTGACAACATGCTAAAAGCCATGGTGATTACCAGCAAGTGTTACATTAATTATATTGTGCCCATGCAAATGGCAGCACATCAAATAAAGTCAGTAAATAAATGCACAACCCTCACAAAGGCCCAAACCATGAATAATGAATACTGTCATCTGCCTTTCAATTAATTATATGTGCCTTGAATCAACCCTGTGCCTGTGTTTGTTTGTGTATGATTCTTCTTTTGTGTGTTTGTGTGTTCCTTCATGTCTTCTACACAGAAGGGGCCTGCAGCATCAACTGCCAAGATCAATAATTATGTATTATCATGACAACCACCCATGGATCAGCCCTTTCTTGCTTTCTCTGTCTTTTACTATCTTTGTGTCACACAGGCTCTCACTGTGGTCCTATGTTTAGAGTCTGCCAAGTCTGTCATGTTTTTAAGCTTGTTTTGTCTATCTGTCAGAAGGATTTTCAAAAAAACTGGTGTTATTGTCAATAAACTTGGTGGAAATGTGTAGCATAGGCAGGGACGCGGGAAGGGGCGGTGCTGAGGGGGCTGCAGCACCCCCATCTGTTGGCGGAGAATTGTAACTGCAACGCCAACAAGTTCACTAAACAAATCAATACAAAAGTTTTATTTTGAGTTACTATTTTTGAGTTAGCATTTTACTGTAAGCAGTTAATAAAAAGCTTCACTAAATAATAAGAGAAAGTGATAATGTGGTGTGCTTCTTCAGTTGCTCTGCTATAGAAAAGAAGCTTGTCAGTGCAGACAAGATCTGGGATGGGAGTTTTGTGAAAGGAGGATTTAAGAACTGGCGAAAGGCAGGGGAAACATTTAGGGAGCATGAGAAGTCCCATCATCAACACACAGGCCGTCAACAAACTGGCAGCATTAAAACAAACACCGATGAATGCACTGCTCTCACAAGCTGTTGCTAAAGACCAAATGACTGCATTTAATATGACGTTATTATACAGGACCAAAGCCCCAAATGTTTTTTCTGTAGGCCCGGACAATTCTCCCTCAATAATATAATACATTAACCGTGCTTTACCTGCACCTCATCATGAGAGGACGGCAGAATTGTAATTTCCCGTGTTCAGTGAATGCAACAGAGGCAAGACACCAGACCAACAAGAGAGTTGCATGGAAATAAAGGTGTCTTATTGGCTGACAGGTACCTATCCTGTGACAATGTTTAAACTGTCAGTCGGACTCAGAGTTTTTGAAGAAGGACATAAGAACATGTTTTCTTAAAAAATACGACAATTCTCAAGTGGTGGCTCACACAACAACCCCAGAGCCACCACCTGAGCCAGGTAAACAAGGTATGTAAATGTCAGTAAACTTCCAAGTTATGCGAACATGTAAGCAAAGCATAAATTACAGCTACGTTGACGTTACTTTGAATCGCGGGGGTAAGCTAAACCGTTAGCAAGTAGCTATAGCTAGCCAGAGATATTCTTTCACACACAGTGACGTCACAGCTACCCACAATGCAACGCGCGCCATATATTTTTTTATAAAGACGCCATTTCTCTGGAGGTGCAAAAATCCTGGGAATGCTAATATAAACAGCTAGCTTATGTAGCCAGGCAGAGCGCACTAGGTTTTTTTTCTGAATTAACGACCGAAGAAATCGCTGCATGTCTTCGGATTACATCTCTGGACTTGAGGGGTGTGCTCTAGGTCGTTACCAGCGTAAACTAGAGCTGTGTGGGTTGTTGGATGTACAATGTATGAAATTACGACCCTCAAAAGTGGCCTTCGGTCGATTTTGGCTGCATCTACGTCTATCTTCTGGAAACACCAGGTGAATACCCCACTTGTCACAATAATATTATCATGCCAATGCATATATGTGGCATTTTAGAGTTGACTATATTGATTAAGGCAATCGACTATGATATTCTGTATGCACCTCGTGTGAAATGGTTGATACTGGAAGTACGGTGTCGCCCTCGGCCCAAAACCCGTATGTGTGTGTGAAAGAATTAAATAAACACTTTGTCATACAATCTAAATGTAATGTTTTTTAGTGTTACCTGGTGATTTCAAAGAAAGCTCTCTGGAAAATGTTGACTGTTCGACATGAAGCTAGAAGCTACCTTACAGTACACCGTTGATCCGGAGTCCTGTCAGTTAAAGTGTTTCATAGTTAGCTTAGCTAAGCATCAACCTAGCACTGAAATATATGGACGTTATGTGACAGTATTTCTGAGAAAAAGTCAGCTGAAATGGTGGCATAGTTGCCACTGCTTTATGTGTCAACAGCATGTTTGAACGTATTTGCAGCAGTAAATGTGGCTGTTTGGCCACTGACGTTGCCATAACAACACCTGAATTTAATGTGCAACCTCTTTTTGAGACAGATTTTTGCATGAAATTATAATTCTTCTGAATTATATTCCTATTGACAGCTAGTTTCTATGTGAACATTATGAGATGGACAGCCAGAGAGAATACATGAAAAACAGTCATCCATAGATCTCTTAATGTTGCTCTAAATGCACCAGATTGATGCTTTTAACTTCAATATTTAAAAAAAATCCCCCTCCCACCGCACCCGCACGCCGCACCCCCAACTCTCACTGACTTCCTGCATCCCTGATCATAGGACAAAGAAGACCCCTTAAATTGTGGATCAGACCTGCATCACAATGCGGTTACACAATTTATGATTAACTTTCGTTAACATTGCATGTTACGGCATGTGTAATAGTCAAATGTACGCTTACGCCAACTCACAAACCGTACAAATAATACAAAACATGTTCTTTGTAGCATCCATGTTTTTTTCACTTTGAGACTTAACATTCATGAACACACCAAAGACCGAAGAACAACTCACCAACCTGGAAAATGGGACTATCTGATGAGCATGTTAATGCAGCATGGCGTTGTCGGATGTATGTACCAATTTCCATTCTATTCAGTTTTTCAGGCAGTGAATAATAATCCAACTTCAACTTCGACTGCATGGCCACACAGAGTCCAACATTATTGTTAAGTTTGCCAATGTCTCAACCATCATCCGCCTGAACACTGACAGCGACGAAACCGCATACATAGAGGAGGCCAGAACCCTGAAATCCATCCAGCCAGTACAACAACCTCCATCCCAACATCATCAAAACGAAGGAGCTGATGGTTGAGGACAGGAAGCAGCAGAAAGAGGGACACGCCCCCTTCACCATCAGCTGGACTACAGTGGAGGGAGACAGCAGCTTCATGACTTTTGAACTCCTGAGCTTAAAGTTTTATGTTACACACATCAGTTTATTCCACATATTGACATATTCATATATTATTAAAGGTCCCCTATTATACTGTTTTTCATCAATATGTTATGGGTCTCAGATATATATTCAAAACATGTCCCTGAAGTGTTTGGCTTGAAATACCAAACAGACCATGCATTGCAGCATCCCATAAACCCCTCTGTTTCAGCCCTGTTTCAAAAGTGCTGATTCTCTGTCTGTTACTTTAGATGAAAATAAGGAGCCCCTCCCCACGCCCCTCTGCAAGATATTTTGTTAGAAAAACCACAATGGTGCTCTAGGAGGAGATTCAGGTGATAAGGTGGGGAGGGGGTTACCTTGGTTGCTGATTGGCTAATGGTTAACAAGCCAAAAAATCGTTATGACATCATAAAGTGGCCAAAATCTGATCAGCTCATTTTCAGACAGGTTTTTATATAAATGCATCAGGACAAAAAGAGAGCGAATCTTTTTTCCTGACACTTTCAGAATGTCTTTACACAGAGGGGACACATGTTTATCTATAAAATACATGAAAAAGTGGATTTTGCACAATAGGTGACCTTTAAAGTAGACCGTATGTATTCTACTGTACAGCATTTTATTGTAAATGTGGTTATATCTTAGTCCTTGGTTTTATGTACTCTTGTCTCTTGCACTATTTTATTTCTTTATTTCTATTAATGTGTTAAGTATACTTTGTTACATTATTGGAGAAGCCTGCGACTTAAGATATTCATTGCCAAAATTGCACTGTAGCTATAATGGATATGATGTATGATATGATAATGCTCAGTCTCTACTTGTTTTAAAAAATATATATATAATAAATGAAGCCTATTACAATCGCATGTAGGTTAACATCCAACACCACTGCAAAAAGGCCTTCAATCTGATATAAAATCGATACCTACACAGCCTAATAATAGTGCTTTTCTCTCTTGCACATGTCCCACATTGTTGTGAAAATCACCATCCTGCATCAGAACAATAATCTGGTGATTCCCTTCAGTTTGACCTTTTTTACCTAAAATGTGATCACTTAGTATTGGCTCAGCGCTTGTGATTCTGGTTTTGGTGTGAACAGAGAGACAAAGAGGTAGGAGATGGAGACAGAGACAGAGAGAAGGGGAGAAAGGAAAAATCAGCAGAGAGCCAGGCACTCAAAGTGGGGAATCACATCACAAACTTGTATTGATCCGTGTTCTTTACACAGTGTTTGGTGAGAAAAGATAGAGTAGAGAGTTAATGAGTGTTTGAGAGGGTGGAGGAGACACGATAGACGAGTAGCAAGTGTGTGTGTATCAGTGTATAAGAGCGTACGACAATTGATGATAACTCTACTGAATTTCAGTTGAACAAAGTGAATTCCAACTGAATAAGTGGAATTGATCTGCTCACATTTACCGCATGAGAATACAGTGTACTTTATATAAATCAAGATTTTAATATCTTTAATGCCTCTTGCAGACTGCTAATAAAAAAACATTGCAAACCAATAGAGCTATATCTTTTTTTCATTCTCAGACATGTACGTGTGTCTCTCTGACACTTACATATACCATAGAATCCCATCTCGGCGGGTTCATTTCTCCCTGGGTTCAGCGGTGATTACGGGCCCAGTGGTGTGAGGCGCAGCATTGAGATGGCCAACGGAAAGATCGATTTCTGTTTTTACCGACTTAATTCAATGCAGGCTATTTAAACTGGCGGGGCAGGGAGAAATTAGATTGTATTTGCTGGGTATGGATTTTTGCCTCATGAAAGCAGCAAGAGCAAAAGAGGAGGCTGGGTTGGTGGGGGAGACTTTACAAGGCACAACTCCCATTTGGGTGCTTCAAACACGTACCCGGGTAATCAGAAGGAATTACCTTCCATCGATTATTCAATATTTTCCCAGATCGTTTTTTTTTTTCATCTTTACTAGAGGTTTTAACAGGTTACAATAATGATACTCACTAACTGAGAGGAAGGGTGGTGGCAGGGAAGCAAAGGCTCGGTAATGTACTGTATAAGCACTCGTCACTTTTACCACACAAAATGCACACACATACACCACTGTCAAGTATTAAAGACAGGAAATGAGTAACCTACATTATTGTCCTAGTGAAGGGTGAAGTGGGTGTGTTCTAACAGATCAGAACAATTAATCAACCAATGGTGACCTTTTATTAAAATCAGATGTTGGCCTTTCAATTGCTAATGTCCAGTTTAATGTTAAACAACAATGGTTTGTTAATCAGGTGTCAGTCTGTAAAACCTCCAACTAAACCTAATTGTTTCTTAAAAGACCCCAGACCACTGCCAAGGCCAATGTTACATTGACATGCTCCTCAGATGGTCCCAGGATAGGAAATTGTTTTTTTTAAATTGTATGGTAAAAATAACATGGACGCATCCGCTGATCACTTCAGTGATAAACCACTCCATCCAGTCCGGTCATGTTTCATCGCCATTAAAAGCTGCTGTCATCAAACCACTCCTCAAAAACCCACTTTAGACCCTGAAGTCCTTGCCAATTACAGACCCATCTCCAACCTGCCATTCCTATCCAAGGTACTGGAGAAAAATTACCTTTCGGATCCAAGAACATCTAAAACTGAATAAAGTAATTGAAAAATTCCAATCTGCTTTCCGCCAGGGCCACAGCACAGAAACTGTTTAAAGATCAAGTGCAAAGCTTTTTGTATAATTGCCAGTACAATCGAAATCATATAGCTACAACACTATCTAAGATATTGCAGTATTAAAATCGGAGATAATATGAGTCTGGCAATGCGCAATATTAATTTTGTTCAACCCCCAACACCAAGTCCGACGATTTATTTTCTCCGCCGCTCCTCCGCAAAATGGCGGCGCGTGACGTCAGATGTGCCAAACATATTTCCACCTGGCTTATCAATCACAGCGGCTTCCGCCGATAGTTCAATCATGAGAGACGTGATGTATGAAATACATGTTTAATACCGGACACGTGGTATAGAAAATTATGATTGACAGATTACAACAATTAATCAACTGATGTTTGGAGATTAGGCCCCGGTTTGTAGGATATCATTCAGGAGGGGAAAACCGCTCCGATGAACCCCCCGGGGTCTAGACACTGGTGGTGGTGATAATGGTTCGGTCTGGTTTGGAGGAAGAAGGATTAGCTTGGCCCTGAATTAGGAGACAGGAGGCGAAGGGGTGGAGGCGGGTTGTGCGTTGACACCTGAAATGACAACTGACAGAGAGGGAAGAGCAGATTTAAAGGGTTTAGCAGGTGCAATGATTGCTAGCTGGGGAGTACCGCCCCTGATTACTTAATGGGAGAAGAGCTTGCAGTGACGTGTAACACCAGGGGGTATGGTCTTCCTTCTTGAACTTGCGCTAAGCTTCATTACAACTAGTTTCGTCTATCATGTCTGATTCTGAGTAGACTATAGACTAAAAGCTTTAGGAATCCAAACTATAACATATAATAAGTACCCTGTATCAAGATTGATGCAAAACAAGTGAAATTTGACCTTTTTAGAGAGGTTTAGAAAAATAAAGTCCAGGCGCTCTGAGTGAGCCTCTGAATTAGCCCCGAGCGAAAAATGCTCGCAGCGGCTCACAGCGGCTTCCGCCGATAGTACAACTTAGTTTCGTCTATCATGTCTGATTCTGAGTCGGAGGCCACCCAATATCTGGAGTATGTTGTCGACATCCAACCATATCTATACGAGCCTCTGATGTCGAAGAGGAAATACAAGGAAACGTCACCTGATATCACCGATGAAAGTGCTGATGGCGATGATTCAAGTTCGCCATCTGAGGAAGAGGCCGAGGGTGCTGAGAATTGGTGTAGATGTGGAAACTGCCAGACCATGCCTACAAGCCGAGAAAACAAGTGCTGCCACAACTATGGGAAAGTGAAGGAAGAGATGGGAGAAGAAGTCTGCATCCCCGACTGTAGGACGTTCGACATTTTCCGTTATGAGTGGAGGAGCGATGAATGAGCTGCAGATAAACTACAATGCTAACAGTGAATTAGCCCCGAGCGAAAAATGCTAACCTATCACTCCTAGCGCCCTTATTACTTATCCTAGCTCCACATCCAACACATTGTTTATGATCGTAAAGACACAGAATCTAACGGTGCCCACCTCTATAAGCAATAAAACTGCAATTCCGTTATCTGCGTTATCTGCTGTGCTCCGTGCGCTTTGAAATCTAATCAAAAGTTGTTTACCTCAATTCTTTGGCGTTTCTGCATCGCCCGGCTCTTTCGTTCTTTCAGTGGTTTCTTGTGCTGAAATATGGAGGGGACGGCTCCGGGTTTCAGCCTCCGACGTGTTATTAATGCTTCTCCACCAACAGACTTCATGATGGCAGGATCAACGTCGTATGCATCACACGCGAAGTGGTCAGAACACAACTTGCTCAATTTTGTCGGTTGCCATCCAACACGATTCACTAAAAAAAAAATCAATTTTTTGCGGATGATTTGGTCTTTGGGAAATGCATGTAAAACTCTCCCAGATCCCGCACCGTTCGTACAACAACAAGCTCAACAATAACCCATGTTAATTCAGTTTTCCTTTCGAAAAACATGTGACCGAGACTGCCGAGTCGGGATATTTGGTCCAGAGACTGTTTGGCCACTATTACGTCATGCGCGCGGAGGCTGCTGGGAATGACATGTCAGAAATTCAGACGGCTTTGGGTCGAGTTTTGGATCAATAAAAAGCTTTTTTTTGGGTGTATTATCTCGATGTAAATAAAATAAAAAATACAGGCAGTTTTCTGAGCACGTCACCTTGGGGGCGGAAAAATAAAAAACACACTCTGACCTACGATGTCCCCCAAGGATCAGTCCTCGGCCCCACCCTTTTCACCATATACATGGTCGTGTCATCAGCCGGCATGGAATATCGTTCCATTGCTATGCTGATGACACACAGCTCTACATCAGAGCAAACCCAACCATCTCTGCCATCATCCACAATAACCACATGCCTGGAGGAGATAAAGGTGTGGATGAAGCACAACTTCCTTCAGTTAAACAGCTCCAAGACTGAAGCCATTCTTATTGGCACTCCACATCAGGTCCGTTCATCCGCCATCACCAGCATCACCTTCTCCGGTCAGAGCATTCCACTCTCATCAACTGTTACCAATCTGGGAGTTCAAATGGATCCTCACCTGACCTTTGAGGCCCACATCAAACAAATATGCAAGACCTCCTTCTACCACCTGAGAAATATTGCGAAACTCCGCCCCACACTCAGTCTGCCAGATGCTGAAAAACTTGTCCATGCCTTTGTCTCCTCCAGGCTGGACTACTGTAACGCACTTCTCTTTGGGATTCCTAGCAAGAACATCCAGAAGCTGCAATACATCCAAAACAGCGCTGCTAGGACCCTGATGACAGTACAGAAGTACGAGCACATCACACCCATCCTCAAATCACTGCACTGGCTCCCGGTCTCACTAAGGATTGACTACAAAATCACCCTCTTCACTCATCAGTGCATATATGGAAATGCCCCCTCCTACATCAAGGAACTGCTCACCCCACAAACCTCCACGAGGAACCTACGTTCAGTAAAGGCAAACCTCCTCATCCCACCAAGGACAACACTTAAAACCATGGGAGACCGAGCCTTCTGCTCCGCTGCTCCGAGACTGTGGAATGCCCTCCCAAACCAGCTGAGGACACCAAAGACTGTGGATGCTTTCAAAAAAGGCCTAAAAACGCATCTTTTTAGAATAGCCTTTAACTAGATTTTTAAAACCCCCACATTATGCCATGCCGGCATAAATGTCACTGCTTTAATTCTGTTGTTTTAATTGTTTTAATTGTTTTGTTTTTAATTTTGTATCACTTTGAGTTTTGTTTACTCAAATGAAAAGTGCGCTTATAAATACAATTTATTATTATTATTATATCTCAGGTGAACGATTTGCATTCTTTCTAGGAGGTAAACAACTTTAGGTTTAAAGCTTTCTATAAGGGAATGACTTTGTATAGATCCTGGAATTAAAAGAACAGATGTTGCATCTAAATCAGGCAAGTGTAGCAAGCATTGCAGTTTCCGGAGAACATACTTTTTCTGGGGAATTAATGAGACCTGCACATGTTTGGATTCTTACAGAACTCTGAATCCATCTGGAGGAAGTATATATATTGTACACTTACAGTATCCCTGACACGATTCACTGTATGTATGTTCTTATTACAGACTTATTAGGTTCAAACACCAGACAATACTTTACCATATGCATAACTCCTTGCTCCAAAGCCATTTCCACAGCTGATCGCGTAATGACCTAGGTCACTCTTTATATCACTGCTCTTTCTATGCTGATTACACACTGGCAGCCTTGGTTCTAATAGCTCTAAGCATACAGTGCAGTCATTCGTAGTCATACTATGTAGATGAGTTTCTCCACAGACCTTCAGAAGAGGCTGCAGGGAGACAGAGGAGTGATGCCTACTTAACCTTACATAACAGTCCCTGACCTGACCTGCTGGGGGGGGGAACAACTGTGCATGCATGCAGCAGGCATCTATGTGTGTGTGTGTGCGATTGTACAGTCAGTGTTATTCATCTCGCAATGCTTTCGAATAGCAGCAACCACACCTTGGATATAGTATACTGCTGATGGTGTATTATACTTTGATAGATTATCTGACCTACACAGGTCTAAAGGTGAATGCATATTGGAACTCAATACTGTAAGAGCGTTCTCAACCTCGTCTTTTGAAATAATTGTATCATCAGTTTAGCCCCTGATCATGCCCTGCCGCAAATATCTTAAAAAATCATTACATTTTTTTTAAAATATTGCAAACAAAACTAGCAATTTACACCTGTCAAAACCATCATGTGATCGCATAGATAGCCACGCAAGTCTAGGAAAAAGTCTATCTTACCCACAGCTACACCTCTATATTTAGATTATTGGTGAAATATAACATATTTCCAACTTAAAACACTTTCAAATGTTAACCACTGAAGAGATAGTTAGTTACTAGGTGACAGAGACTGGCAGCTTTACAGTATGTGGATCTGCCAAAAATAAGGATTGCTATAAGTAACTGTATTAATTTGTCAATGCAAATGTTGCACCTATATGTATTTAATATGTATTTATAATCCATGTCAACTGCTTTGGCAACAACAACCCTGTGTTCATGCCAATAAAGCAAATTGAATTGAGCGTCACGCGTAGTGGAGGAGGGTGAAGCCAAACGCAGGAGACAGGAACATATAACAGAAAATATATTTTTGTGGCTTGGCCCAGACACGACGAATGGGCTTCCTCCATAGGATTTTGGAAAATAGATCGAAATAAGGTCTGTGGTTGACACAAATGTACGAGACAGATCATGTTTTGTTTTTGTTTGTACGTGTCTGAAAAACGATGGTTGTTAACAAGTGGCAGAATAGGACTACAGAAGTTGTGGAGGACGTTGTACGTCATTACGCCGAACACGTAAACACTCCCGCCAATTTTGTTTGTTCTGCTTGAAAGCAAGTACCTGCCTCCTGCAAACTGTTCAATACAATTTTGAGTCTGTATTTTTGAATATCAATCTTAAGTTGGCGTGACGTTGAAGTCTGCTGTAGTTCGTTTATAGCATAACGTTAGCATTTTGCTTCTGGCGATTAGATTTATCCATCCATCCATCTTCTCCCGCTTATCCGTGGTCGGGTCGCGGGGGTAGCAGTTCCAGCAGAGAGCCCCAAACTTTCTTTTCCCTGGCGACATCAACCAGCTCTGACTGGGGGATCCCAAGGCGCTCCCAGGCCAGCGAAGAGATATAATCCCTCCACCTGGTCCTAGGTCTACCCCTTGGTCTCTTCCCAGCTGGACGTGCCTGGAACACCTCCCTAGGGAGGCGCCCAGGTGGCATCCTAACTAGGTGCCCGAACCACCTCAACTGGCTCCTTTCGACGCGAAGGAGGAGCGGCTCAACTCCGAGTCCCTCCCTGATGACCGAACTTCTCACCTTATCCCTAAGGGAGACACCAGCCACCCTGCGGAGAAAACCCATCTCGGCCGCTTGTATCCGCGATCTCGTTCTTTCGGTCATGACCCATCCTTCATGACCATAGGTGAGGGTAGGAACGAAAATGGCCCGGAAGACTGAGAGCTTTGCCTTCTGGCTCAGCTCCCTTTTCGTCACAACGGTGCGGTAAAGCGACTGCAGTACCGCTCCCGCTGCTCCGATTCTCCGGCCCATCTCACGCTCCATTGTTCCCTCACTCGAGAACAAGACCCCAAGATACTTGAACTCCTTCACTTGGGGTAAGGACTCATTCCCTACCTGGAGTGGACAGTCCATCGGTTTCCTGCTGAGAACCATGGCCTCAGATTTGGAGGTGCTGATCCTCATCCCAGCCGCTTCACACTCGGTTGCGAACCGATCCAGTGAGTGCTGAAGGTCGCAGACCGATGAAGCCATTAGAACCACATCATCTGCAAAAAGCAGTGGTGCAATCCTTAGTCCACCGAACTGCAGACCCCCTCCCCCATGACTACGCCTCGAAATCCGATCCATGTATATTACAAACAGGATTGGTGACAAAGCGCAGCCCTGGCGGAGGCCAACCCTCACCGGAAATGGGTCCGACTTACTGCCGAGGACCCGGACACAGCTCTCGCTTTGGGAGTACAGAGATTGGATGGCCCTGAGTAGAGACCCCCTCACCCCATACTCCCGCAGCACCTCCCACAGTAACTCCCTGGGAACTCGGTCATACGCCTTCTCCAAGTCTACAAAACACATGTAGACCGGATAAGCGTACTCCCAGGCCCCCTCCAGGATCCTTGCGAGAGTAAAAAGCTGATCCGTCGTTCCACGACCAGGACGGAATCCGCATTGTTCCTCCTCAATCTGAGGTTCGACAATCGGCCTGACCCTCCTTTCGAGTACCTTAGAGTAAACTTTCCCGGGGAGGCTGAGTAGTGTGATGCCTCTGTAATTGGCACACACCCTCTGATCCCCCTTTTTAAATAGGGGAACCACCACCCCGGTCTGCCACTCCTTCGGTACTGTTTCCGACTTCCACGCAACGTTGATGAGACGTGTCAACCATGACAGTCCCTCAACACCCAGAGCCTTCAGCATTTCCGGGCGGATCTCATCCACCCCCGGGGCTTTGCCACTGTGGAGTTGTTTGACGACCTCAGTGACCTCCCCCCGGGAGATTGGTGTTGATCCCCCGTCATACTCCAGCTCTGCCTCTAACATAGAGGGCGGAGTTGTCGGGTTCAGGAGTTCCTCAAAGTGTTCCTTCCAACGCCCTAACACTCCATCAGTTGAGGTCAACAACGTCCCATCCTTACTGTACACAGCTTGGATGGTTCCCTGCTTCCCCCTCCTGAGGTGTCGGACAGTTTTCCAGAACAACTTTGGTGCCGCCCGAAAGTCCTTCTCCATGTCTTCTCCGAACTTCTCCCACACCCGCTGCTTTGCCTCGGCCACGGATGAGGCTGCTGCCCTTCGGGCCTGTCGGTACCTTGCAACTGCCTCGGGAGTCCCCCGGGATAACAAATCCCTGAAGGCCTCCTTCTTCAGTCGGACGGCTTCCCTGACCACCGGTGTCCACCAGGAGGTTCGAGGGTTACCGCCCCTTGAGGCACCTAGGACCTTGAGACCACAGCTCCCCGCCGCGGCTTCGGCAATAGAGGCTTTGAACACCAACCACTCTGGTTCAATGTCCCCAACCTCCACAGGAATGCCCGAAAAGCTCCGCCGGAGGTGTGAGTTGAAGGCCTCCTGAACTTGGGCCTCCTCCAGACGTTCCCAGTTCACCCGAACTACACGTTTGGGCTTACCAGGTCTATCCAGAGGCTTCCCCCGCCACTCGACCCAACTCACCACCAGATGGTGATCAGTTGACAACTCCGCCCCTCTCTTTACCCGAGTGTCCAAAACATACGGCCTCAGGTCCGATGATACGATAACGAAATCGATCATGGACCTTCTGCCTAGGGTGCTCTGGTACCACGTACACTTATGAGCATCCTTATGTTCGAACATGGTGTTTGTTATGGCCAATCCATGACTAGCACAGAAGTCCAGTAACAAACCACCACTCCGGTTCAGATCAGGGGGGCCGTTCCTCCCAATCACGCCCCTCCAAGTGTCTCCATCATTGCCCACATGTGCGTTGAAGTCTCCCAGCAAGATTAAAGAGTCCCCTTCAGGAGCCCCATACAGGACTCTTTCCAGGGTCTCCAAGAAGGCCGTATACTCTGAACTGCTGTTGGGTGCATAAGCACACACAACAGTCAGAGTTTTCCCCCCCATAACCCGCAGGCGTAGGGAGGCGACCCTCTCGTCCACTGGGGTAAACTCCAACAACGAAGCACCTAACCGGGGACTTGTGAGTATCCCCACACCCGCCCGGCGCCTCACACCTTGAGCAACTCCGGAGAAGAATAGAGTCCAACCCCTATCCAGAAGTAAGGTTCCAGAGCCGACGCTGTGCGTAGAGGTGAGCCCAACCAGATCCAACTGGTAACGTTCCACCTCCCGCACAAGCTCCGGCTCCTTCCCCCCCAGAGAGGTGACGTTCCACGTCCCCAAAGCCAGCTTCTGTCGCCCGGGTCTGGTCCGTCGAGACCCTCCGCTTTCACTGCCACCCTTCTGGCAGCGCACCCGACCCCATTGATGTTTCCCGTAGGTGGTGGGCCCGCGGGACGGAGAAGCGGAGGTATTGCCCACGTTGCCTTTTCGGGCTGGGCCCGGCCGGGCTCCGTGGCAAGCCCGGCCACCAGACGCTCGCCGACGAGTCCTCCTTCTGGGCCTGGCTCAAGAAGGGGACCCCGGGCTTCCTCCGGGCCGGGTATCCTCACTTCTTGTATCGTCTTTCATGAGGTCTTTTGAACCAATCTTAGTCTGGCCCCCTGGCGATTAGATTTATGATTCGCAAATTATAAAAGTAGGGTAGACATGTGGATATTGTCAAGCTGAACGAAACGTGCATTTATCAAACAGGTTCGTTTTCCACAAACCTTATTTCAAGCTATTTTCCAAAACCCTATGGAGAAATCCCATTGCTTTTTTGTCGAGGGAACCCATGCGCAGCTTACTTCCGGGTAAATACGTCATCCCTGCACCACTCTATAGGGCCTGGACCATCAAAAAAGGCGGGAAAACACACAAAGACAGGAAGTAAAAACAGACCTCACACAGGAAGAGACGTTTTCAAAATAAAACAGTAAAACTAAAGAATTGGATCATGACAATGACAAAGATAGAAGAGATAAAAGAAGAGAGGCTGTCTCAAAAACCTGAATAAAAATACACATCTTGTATACCTAATACTCAGTGGCAGCTGGTGCATTTTTCTCCAGGGGGGGCACTACCAATATTTAAGCAAACGTATACACAAACTCAAAAAATATGTCATATTACAGCGCAGGGCTAGCTCAAAGGCACACAGCACTTGATACAGTAAATGATTTTAGTGCCTGTTTTTGTCAACCTCCTTATTATGCTTACAGACCCCTATCCTGTAGCCTTTATTAGACGACATGTGTTTACATTCCTAAACATGGCTAGTCATGCGCCACGAGGGGGCAAAGGGGGCATTGCCCCCTCAGTTGTATTCTTTGCCCCCTCACTTTGAGCATCATTCATCCATCAAAAAGTACAATAAATGTCACAATTATTAAAGGTCCCATGTCTTGCTTTTCCGGTTATTACCCGTCCCCTTGTGTGTTATGAAGGTTTGTATGCATGTAAACAGTCTGCAGAGTCAAAACCCCTCAAAGTACACCCTGTAGCGAGTAAAACTCTAATACCGAAAAGACCTCCCCAAAACGCCTCGTTGGAGATTTCTCATTTACTTCCTGGGTATCGCTACGTAGGATACCCAGTAGCCACGCCCAGAGCTTTGGCCGCACCCTCTGCCAGCATTTCACGAAACAAAGCTTCCCAAACCTTTCAGCATTCATGCCGGATATGTACAGCGTAGGGCACTGAAGAACGATGCTGTTCCTACTTTGTTTGGACCAGCGGGAGATTTCCCGATGGCCTGGCCTGTTAAGTGGCCTGAGGATTTTATACGTATGTATTGTGAACGCAACGCTGCGCAAATGTGGGTCTGACTCTGCCTCACAGAGGGTGACTGGCTGTCTCCATGATGTGGCCTGCCGACATGGCCACTTTCATACAGATCATACTAATGCCCTCGATTGGTCTCTGTGTGTCATTCAAGCTCGGGAGGGTGTGTGTTAGTGTATGTGTGGCGCGAGCGAGCGAGAAAGCGTGCGTTGTTAGCATCTGGTGCTAGCTAGCTGCGCTAACAGATATAAGGAGCTGTTTCAACAACAAGGTGGGGGGAGAGTCCTCTGCTGTCAGACTGAGAGGCTGATAACTACTGCTCAGGGGCCTCATTTATAACGCCGTGTGTAGGATTGATCTGGGAAGGTTGCTTACGTAGTAGAAATCCGAAAAATAGTTACATACATTTTCCGATTCACCGAACATTGCGTACCGGCGAGGAAAGTGCGTACGGCATTCCCTACGCCGGTTTCCCTTTATAAATCACAATCGACTCGCAATGCGGTGCAGCTTGTGCGGGCTTCACGTAACGCCCATATTTGCCTATAAATAGTCAAAGAAACGCCCATTCATTCATTCATTTTGACTGACTTTATGAAGAAGATAGCAGGAAATGACGACAGAACAGCTAAAAAATACACCTCACACCGTGTCAGATGTTGGTTCTTTTGGGGAGGTCGAGATAAATCATATTGTTTGGTGGATGCAGTTTGAAACAGAGTAGCAGCATGGAGGTCGGATCGTCACCAAAATAAATAAATAAGTGGTCCGAAAAAGTCTAATGACAAAATAAATACACATAGCCTTCCTCAGGCAGTGTGTTTGTACCGGGGACAGGAGACACCCCCTTGATGAGAAACTGTAAGAAATGATCGGGGAATCCCTCCGGAGTGGAGTCATGACGACTGGATCTGAATTATGTTTTTGTATTTGGTGGTTTGCGTCCCAGCTGTCGATCAGCTGTGCGCAGCGTCTCCACCAGTGGCGTAGCGGAGGCCCCCGCACCCCCCGCGGTGCGGGGGAGCCCCGGAGCTTAGGGGGCCCCGCCCCCACTGTAGGCTATCCTCTTAGATTTCGTAACGCGGGAACAGGGTGCAGAGGGCGGGGCCCCCCCCTCCCTGCTATGTTGCTACGTCATGTGTACGCTGCCTGTAGTAGTACAACAGTGTATCATTATAATTATTTGCTCATCTGCGATAGGGCTAGCCGGCTGATAACTAATGTTCATTGGCAGGCTGGGCAGCGTTCAAAACAAAGCGGGAAGCATTGCTCATATAAATAACGTTCATTAGTTGCGTTGCCGGTAAACATGAAAAATGAAGCGCCACTACCCAAGCGGTGCTCAGAAAAGCAAAATGAGAGCGAAAGCCGAACAGGAGAGGGCAAAACTACCTAAAATAACGTCATTGTTCCGGCAGGCAGCAAAGGTAGACGTAGACTCTAACGTTACTGCAGATAGACCGCTAGCAACCCCCCCCGGCCCCCGGCCGTCAGCTCCGAGTCCAGGCAGACAGCCCAGCAGCCCCGTTACAGCCGAGCCAGCTAGTCGTGCCTCGCGCTTCGAGACAGGTTAGACATTAGAATAATATAAAGTTTTATTCGCCATAACCAGTATGCTACAGGTTACATTGGAATTGGAATCTAATCCGTTCATTTTTGCAGGTCAGCAAGAAGTCAGCTGTGCCCCCTCTGAGGCCAGTTCAGACATAGGCATAGACAAGGCTGCCCAGCCAGCTAGCCGTGCCCCCACAGACCCCAGCAGCCCCGTTACAGCCGAGTCAGCTAGTCGTGCCTCACGCTTCGAGACAGGTTAGAATAATAGAAAGTTTTATTCGCCAATCGCCATAAACAGTACGAGTCAGTATGCTACAGGTTACATTGGAATTGCAATATAATCCGTTCCTTTTTGCAGGTCAGCAAGAAGTCAGCTGTGCCCCCTCCGAGGCCAGTTCAGACATAGCCAAGGTTGCCCAGCCAGCTAGCCGTGCCCCGACAGTGACAGCAGCTCCCACCCACCCCAGGGACACGTTGGCCAGCGACAACTCTGTGACTGAATACCCTACTGATAGGGGGAAATTCCCTGTAGATTTAGAAGACGATGATGTTAAACGGTACATTCTGAATAACGGGCCATGCAAGCCTGAAGGGCCATTCAAAAGGGATGGGAAGGGAAGGTGCTTTTCAAAAGAGTTCTATAACAAAACATCCAAAATTGGATGTAGAATTCCACGAAAGTGGCTATGTTACTCGCCATCTATGGACCGGGTGTACTGTGAGCAGTGCTGGCTGTTCGGTGACAGACCGTCTGCCCATCACCTCCACCAAGCGTGGAGAATAGGAATAAATGATTGGCAGGGTCTCTCTAAAAAGATTAAGGAACACGAATTCTCTCGCTCTCATTTGGCAGCATGTGTCGTGTATGATACGTGGAAAAATAATCTGACCATTGACGCGCAAATATCATCTGAGTTTAAGAGAGAGGTGGGGTTTTGGACCGAGGTCCTAACCAGAATAACTGATGTTACACTAACACTGGCCTCTCGCAACTCTGCTTTCCGGAGAAAATAGGTGATATAGATAATGGTAATTTCTTATCTACCATAGAACTTATGGCGCGTTATGATCCAGTTCTGCAAAGGCTTATTGAAAGCAAAAAGAAGGTGCACTACCTAAGTCCTCAAACTCAAAACGAAATAATTTCATTGCTATCGAAAAAAGTGCAGGACACAATCATTACAGACATACAGAATGCAGAATTATATTCGATTATAATGGATACTACCCAGGACATTTCAAAAGTAGACCAACTGAGTCAAGTGTTCAGATATGTTACTATAGCAAATGATGAAAATGGAAACCCTACAGAGGTGAAAATAAACTAAAGTTTTTTGGGCTTCCATGCAGTCACAGACCAAACTGCTGCAGGTCTAGAGAGAGAAATTCTCGAATCGATGGAGAGAAAGGGGATACTACTTGGGAAGTGCCGCAGACAAGGATATGACGGGGCTAGCAATATGAGTGGCGTCTACTCCGGTGTACAAAAACACATAAGGGATAAAGAGCCCAACGCAGTGTACATTCATTGTGCTGCTCACAATTTAAACCTTGTACTCAATGACGCATGCCAAAATATACCTGAGATAAAAGACTTCTACGACACTGTTGAAAGGCTATATGTATTCTTTAGTGGAAGCATCAAACGATGGGAGCTTTTGGAAACACACCTCTCAGTGCCCAAGGCTGGCCAGCCTACACTGAAGAGACTATGCCCGACACGATGGGCATCAAGACAAGACGCCGTCCAATCATTGCGGTTCCGTTATGCTGACATTATGCAAGCGCTAACTAAGATAGACTTGCTCTCCAAAAAAAGCGAGGAACGTGCCGAGGCGACTGGCTTGAAAAAGGCCATGGAGAGCTTTGAGTTTGTTGTAATGACTGTAATACAGGGCAAGGTCCTTGAAACAGTCAACATTGTGTCCCAAGCTCTCCAGCGCAAAGACGTGGACCTCTTACAGGCGACAGCAATGCTTGGTAACGCAACCGATACACTTGCCCAACTCCGAGGAGAGTTTGATGGCTTAAAAGCGCACGCGCAAGACCTGGCATCCTCATGGGGTGTCCACAGTCTCTTCAAAGAAAGACGCGCAAGGCGCACAAAGAGGCACTTTTCAGAGCTTTGCGAGGACCAGCGGCTCCAAGACCCAGGGGAGCATTTTAGAGTGGCGGTATTTTACGCAAATATCGATATTGTCGTTGCCCAACTCAAAAATCGATTTGTTGGAATGAGCGAAGTTGCACAGCGATTTTCTTTTCTGCTTCCCCGCGAACTTTTGCGCGCAACAGACAAGGATCTGTCTGAGTCCGCAAGTGCTTTATCAGGCCAGTATAAAGACGACCTGTCAGCCGAGTTTCCTTTCCAGATCCTGTCCCTCCGGAATGGTCTTAGGCCTACTATAAAGAACATTGAGCGTGGAACAATCAAAGACCTTGCACAAACCCTGCTCATTGAAAATCAGTCCATTTTGCCAAGTATCCCCGATGTTGCCACAGCACTGAAATTGTTTTTAACTATACCCGTGACTGTTGCCAGTGCTGAGAGATCTTTCTCAAAACTTCAATTAATAAAGACATATTTGAGGAGCACAATGTCGCAAGAGAGACTGTCTGGGTTAGCAGTCCTTAGTATTGAGAGCCGACGCACGCGCAGTATAGATTTAAAGACTGTTATACAGGACTTTGCGCAGAAGAATGCCAGGAGATGTGCTCGTATAAAATAATAGGCCTACAAAGCAGCTCCTGATTGCATCCTCTTTGTAGCCTATATAGGATGTGTTTTATTTGCTTGTTTTTTGTAGGCTACTTTTCTTTTATACAGAATGTTATGTGAACCGTTCCGTTGTGTGAACTCCAATGATGATAGGCTATAACGTTCTACAATATACCTTCATGTTACAAAAAATACACAGCCACTTGTTTGTATTTGTCAATTATGTTTCAATCAGATGTATATTATTATACAGTTCCTACTGACCTTACTGTTTAAATCAGATGTATCTATACAGAAAGTTCCTACTGACCTATAGGCCTACTGTTTACAAAAGATGCCTGAAAAAATAAACATTTAAAAAAGTGGCCGCGATGTCTATCCCATGTCACTCTATTATTGATTTAGGGGAGGGGGCGGGGCCCCATGGTCCGACCTGCGGGGGAGCCCCGAAATATTGCGCAACGCCACTGGTCTCCACTGCAGCAACTCTATATCCACCAGTTAAAGGAAATACAACTAATGTGTTGTGTTATATTAGCTGTACAATTTACCTCATATGGTGTTCTTAGTTTCCATACCTCCTGTGTTTTACGAGCGACTTATCAAGTCTTGGCAAACGGCATAAAACACAATTAATCATGATAGTATATAAAACCATCTACAGCCCAGCCCAGACTTCTGGACAAACAGGAAGAACTGCCGCCAAAACTGAATATGTGACGTGGATCATAAATATATCAACAATTAAACAACATCTTACATTTCTTTTCACAAAATACGTCTCCTTGCAGTATCAATAGTAATTCGGCTGACTTTTACATTTGATCCAATTGGTAGATTGGTTATATTTACACCATAATGGTGCACAGCTGATAGAAAAGGACTTGTAGTTTTTAAAGATATTACTGATTTTCTTTGAATTAAAGAATGTAAATACTGAGTTGATAGAATAGTCAGGGGATTTGGGTGATGGGAGACACATCTATGGAATCATAATTTCAATAGCTTACCATTAAATGACGGATATATCTTTCTATCTGTGATGTTTTACAAATCAGATATTAATGTGTAGAAGTAAAACATAAGAAATAGTATAGCAATATCCTGTAACATTATGTAAAAACATGAATAAAACCACACATCTTCAGATGTCATACATACATAAGTGTCCTACACTAATAATACAAAGTTATTATTAGTATGCTGTGTGTACCTTGTGTGCACCGCCTAGTGGTTAAAGCACATGATTGAATTATTTTTGTTGAATAATGTTCATGTTTTTCATTCATTGCATATGTGACGAAGGTAACTTCGTCACTATGGACTGACGGCTTTGTGCCGGGTAATCTTGCACATAGGGGTTTGCACAGGACAAATGTCACTCAGCACTTTAGTGAACAGTTTGCACTTTATTAGCGGGATTTGCACAGTACAGTTAAACATTGCCTATTTGCACATTTTATACTATTTATTGATGTAGTGTGTATTAAATGCATGGGCGTAGCAGCCATTATATGAGGGTGGGACAAGTCCCCCCCACTTTTTGAAATGATTAGTTTAGACCCCCCCACTTTTACCATGTGGAAAGTCCGTGAATCGGTCTATCCACTCGCTGCACTTTGTAGAGCGCTGTGTCAGTGCTTCACTATCAAATCCATTCCACTTGTTTATTGAGAGAATGCCCAAATCAATGAAACTCCGTACCATGTTTTCACTGCTACTTTGCACCAAGGCAGATTCTCCCATAGCGCGCGCATGTTCAAGGACTGTTGTCATAGTTGGACAGCTCTGATCTGTTGTTTGAAGCGATGCCGGTAGCGGAGGTAAGGCACACACACCAAGTGTTCAGGACATTGTTAATACAGCGAAAATCAAAGCTGACGATCTCTTGGTTTCATATGTTTTCTCCCCCAGACAACATGGACATGAGAACATTTTTTTCAAAGAAGAGGGGGAAAAAAACTGCCCATTTTGCCCGTTAGGTAATCAGCTGGTAGCAGTTAATCAGTTAACAGTGATGGTGGCGGGGGCAAAAGCGTCTCACTTCTGGAGAGGAGTTTCGTCTTTATGTCATGATAGAGAGATACAAATACTGAATAGTTTAGTTGAGAAAAGGCATCGAAATGCCAGGTTACTAGTATTTATCATGTAAACAGGGAACATGAATAACCCCATCTCTCTGTGCTCATGTAAACACCATGATGTACTGTAGAGGCGCAGTCAGTGTGTTTTACTGGAGCCTCAGTTCAATAAGAGATTATTTTCTTTGTTCTTTAACTTCGGTAGTCTCTCTCAAAATGGTAATGTGCATTATGTTTTAATTATACTTCTTATCATTCAGAAGCTTTTTGTGTGTGTTTATGTTTTACTGAGTGCTTATAGGCCATTTCCATCCCAGTATTCAGTTAACTATTTATTTTCTGTGCACATTACATAGACTAGCTAATATTCTACCTACTGCTTGGGACTTTGAGTCTTCAAAATGTCCAATGTCACAGACTGGGACTTACTTTAGAGTCAGTTGTATTTACATTCAGTATGACTTGTTAAGATTCAATGTGAAAGAGTATACTGCTCAATAAATAGTGATCACTTCACCACCTCTGTTGACATCTAGGCGCTTGAGAGTGAGTCAGAGGCAGAACACAGGGACAGTGGAGAGATGTCCATTGCTGAGGTGAGTGATGAAAGGGATATGACAGTTTAGAGTAAATTGTGATGTGGACTCTCATCCCAGAATGTTAAGGAACTCAGTGGGGATATCGAACAGGAAGCATTTCAGTCAAGGGGCATCATGTGACCAATATAGACAGAAGAGCAACATTTAAGTCAATGATACCATTCCTAGGTGAACTTAACATCTGTATGGAGTCAGATCAGTCTCAATATTAATAAATGCTCACAGAAGGATTCACAAATGTATTTTGCGATTTATATATAAATGACTCCACAATAATATCTCTCAATGCACTCACAAATATTTATTGTTGTATATAAATGTACAAAAAATGGGCATTTAAACTGCTTTTTATTAATTCAAAGACGGCTCTGAATTAACAATCAAATATGTTTCCTTTCTTTACTACTGGATGAAATTACAAAATGTACCCATCATTTTTCTCATGCTAGTATAGCCACATAAAAGTATCAAACCACCTGTTAAAATGCACCAGAATACAGGAAATCTATTTTTTTTTTTCGTGGGGGGGGACCCCCACACTCCCCGTTAAAAATGTCCCCCCCACATTCAGGATGCTTCCTACGCCCATGATTAAATGATTCAACCGTATTAAATTGTGATGTCGTCTGGCAGACGCTGGTCGGGCTCTCGGCTCCACCTGGAAAGAAAGGGGAGTTATAGCGAGAGCGCCAAAAGTGTTGGTTTGTGTAGATTGACAGCGGTTGAGATTATGTGCAAAGGATAGGTTTAGCGTGTAAAGGTCATGATATAAGGTGCATTAATGGTACAAGTTACTCCTATAACAGTCAACATCATAACACTCACCTCCGCCTGCTCTCCCGTCTCCGGTCTCAAGGTCCGTCATCGTAAAGGGTCCCCGGGGAAACAGCGGATCCTTTTTATCGTTCCGGATGGGGTTAAAGGAGCAGGTTGGAGGCAGGGGTGATTTGTTATCATGTACATTTGGCTTGTTAGTTTATAACGGTTTTTATTTTCATACAGTAATTAAATATAATGTAAGTAAAGGATGTTTGTCATTCTCCACTAAATGTTTATTGTGAATAACTACGGTCCTTATCTGAGCTGACCATCTCTGCACATGGCACCCCTTTTGGATGGTAAGGTCCAATGGGTGGGGCTATAAAGGGTGGCATGTTGGGCTCATTTAAGGAGGGAATAGTGTGGGAGACAGTCATTGGGGGATATTGATGTGGTCAACCATGTACAAAAGATGAATAAATACCCACACCGGGTTGTATCAAGACGTTCTGCCTCTGTCTCCTTACTTGGTCGGGCCGCTCACTTGTCAGCCTCAGAGCATAACTACACCGCAGTTGTGTACCTTAGAAAATCTTGAAAGGGATTTGCAAAATATCAATTAGCCTATATACAGTTTTGAATTAACTATTAGTAGAGAATAACGATTAATGAATATACTTTATAGAGATCTGCAGATAAATGTTTAATCTTCTCAAGCACCTACTATCAAATATCTCTCCTGATTGTTGGCACTTGACAATCACCTTTCCCTGAATTTTACTCAGGTGTAACTAAAGTCTGATTTAAGGGTTGTTTATAAAAAAACATAATACAAATAAATATATTGCAATGCTCAAAGCAGCAGCATCCAACCGTCTCTAATCCTTGGATATGACATGTCACTGCATGCATTCATGCACGGAGCAGCTGTAGCGCGGAGATCATCATCATATCATTCTGTCTTGTATTAGGCTACTTAACAAAACAAAAACGGTTCGTTCGCGGACGCGAGCCGTCTCCCGTCGTTCACTTAAGAGATGACGTTGTCTGTACAAAGTAGCTTAGTTACTTTCTTGCAGTTGTACAAATGTCGAGGAAATATGCCCAAATCAACAAAAACTGCGAGCCGGCGCGCAAGATGCTCCGCTTCTGAAACGCGCTAGGTGGGGTATGACGCTGTTCGGAGGTCGGAACAAACCCGGTGGAATCCAGGCGTAGGCAGGTACCTAAGTTGAGATCCACTTTGCCTTAGTTATCGTTTGTGGTGCTGTGAAAGTCTGTTAGTCAGGGGAGGAGGGGGGGGAAAGTGTGTGTTCCTGTGTTTTTGTTTGTGCGTGCTCATCAGGGAGTTGCTCGTTTTCCGACATTCATTATGATTAATAGCCCCTTTCACTCCTCGGCCTGACATGTTGCTTCCATCTCTCTTTTTTTCTTCCGTCCTCGGCTGAACTCCTGTTTTGAGGATTACAAAGGGACAGCAGTGGCAGAAGACACACACACAAGCAAACCAGAAAGATTCACACATGCACAAACTACGGATATACTAATACTATATTGAGGAAATATTTTTAAAGATTACTTTTACAAGCAAACAACGAAGACACACACACACACACACACACACACACACACACACACACACACACACACACACACACACACACACACACACACACACACACACACACACACAGTGAGCAATCACCTACAGGTTGGATGTTAACTAGAAAAAGCCCGGACTTGTCAAGGTCTTGTATTTTACACATGCTGTGTCCTTGGATAAAACAGCAAAAATCAATAAGCAGAAGGGCAGACATTCAGGTTGTGTTGAGGTAAAAACACTCGCCCATCACTACAGAAACGCTAGTTCAACTCCTGACAGCACTGCCTGCATCTTGGGCCGGCGCTATACGATAAACACAACTGGCAGGTTTTTTGGCAACAACTGGTGCTGTTACGGAAAATAAACACAAGAAATGATATTAACCTTGGGTTTCATTGCAACAACACAGTAACAACTTCTAATCACCAAGGAGGTGGTCATAAAATGTTAACACTAAAGGGGATTTATTCTGAGCTAAGGGGTTTGTGTGTATTTTCCATTCCTGATGTACAGTATACCATCTCAAGATTACTGTTCAGGGTTATAGCAGCTTAATATAAAGCATTTCCAAAGAGAATGGTATCTGTTTCTCAAGTTCTTTTTTAAAACAAACAAAACAAATGGTGAATTATATGGGCAGATAATATTGCTGGCATTTTTTATATTTAAACATTTCACATCACGGAATCATTATCCATTGACTTCAAACCAAGAATCACTGGTGTAAACACAGTTGACCTTCTCTCATCTCAGCAGAGTCCTCCACTCTGTCCCGCTGTGCACCTTTCAAGTTCATCTGCTTGACATGGGATGAAAGGATGGAGTCGTATTGTCCCATCTTTTTTACAGCGATTGGACATCTGCCAGGAGCAGGCTGAGGAGGGGAATAGCCTTCGGTCCTAGCCGGGTTAGATTAAGTGAGTCATTTATAAAACATGTTGAGGTATTGGCCTGGAACAGTTTTTCTTTGGTAAAGTACTTTGATCCCGGATTTTAGTCTTAAAATACTATAAATAGAGTGAATTTATAAAGCCTTTTAGTCTTAGTGACCACTCGCAGCCTGTTGCAGTTTATTCACTCTGTTTATTCATACACTGGTGGCAAAATCTTCCAAAACAAGTTGCTAAGCTCATCAGAAGCGTTAAAAATATACATCTTGCCAAGATTCAACATCAGGAACTTTAATTATTTCATGTAACGTACAGCTAGGCAAGGCAAACAGAACTTTACCTCACAAGAATCCAACAAAGACTAAAGTGAAAAATACTTTATATTCTTCATTAGGTTGGAACTGAAGTAAAAAAGTCAAGTGAAACTTATTGTTGTCAGCCTCCCTGTTGAACGTTCAAAACTAAGCACTTTGGCAAGTTACTGTGTAACTTGTGAAACGTTTAATAAGCACCGTAACTTTCATGATATTAATTTCTCTGTCATGATCGGTTGTTTCCGTGATCGGTCGAATGTTGTGTCTTGCGGCTGCAAGGCATTGTAATGAGCATTTTCTCCTTTAATTTCCTAAGGGAAGGTCCAGTGTTTCCTAAACTAAAGGAGATTATAAAGGAAGTATTGAAGCTCCTTTCCTATCATCTAGACTAGAGAATTCAAACAGGTCTTATCATGACTGCCACTTGGGTACTTCCGGGTCATTTCACTCCGTTAGGAAGGTTCCTAAGCGAAACTGACAATTCTAACTCAACCCAGGACTTAAATACAAGCTGAATTAAGATAGGGATGAAGTGCTGGTGTACAGGAGGTCAGGTGGTTGCAGGGCTGATGGGGAACAGGTTAAACAAATAAGGACATGACAGACAAAGAAAACAGGCGGCAAACACACAAACAGACATGACACAGGGACAGTGTTTTTACAAAATAAATAAGATTGTGACAAGTTTAAGTGTACGTATTGTTGCTAGAGGCTGTGTGTGAGTGTGGTATAGTTGATTTGTGTGCTTTTGTTGTAATAAGAGACTTAAATTGTCATGATAAAGTAATTCAATAAAATCAGTAGATTGTGAGTTGGTGCGGCTGTGCATGAGGCTGTGTGTGTTCTGTGATTGCAGGGAATAAAAGAAAATAGATAAATAAGTTCCAGGGGAACTTCTGAAATGTTGCATTATAAAAAAACTAGATTAGGAACAAATGTATATGTTTTCTTCTTTATTTATTTTTCTTTCTTTCTCTTTCTGGACAGGCAAAAGTCAAATCAAGTAGGCGCAATTGAGGAAGTTGTGTCAAATGTCGCCATTTCAATACATCTATTCTATAATGTGACTTCAAAAAGGCGCATGTGTTCCCGTTCTGAAACATACTCCACACAGTTATTGACCTCTGTGTTTTATAAAACTTACCTTGGTTCTCCTTTTCCAAGCTAGGGTCTTCCATGGGTGTATAATGTAATACCTTGTAATGCACCACCCATCCCCACAATTTGCATAACATTTTAGATTTGGAGGGTCAAAACTTTGTAGGTTAAAGCTGAGTTTCTGTATTGTACTCCCTTTTTCTTTGTCTGCAAAACGGGTATTCTAAAGATCTGGTTCTTCCTGTTGACAACAAATCCATAGTATGGAATAGAGTAGTATGGCAAACATTGGTAGAATCCTCAACACATTCTCATCATCAGCAGATCCTCTCAGACTTTACCAAAAACACTTCCCTCAGAAAAAGGTGCCCCATGTTCAGCCATAGCTATCCTCTAATGATTTTCACATAAAGCGTGTGTGGTGTTTGCAGGCCTGTCCTCACGTAAAATACAATGGCTGAAACCCTTTCTTGATGTAATTTACAAAGAGTTGTGGGTGACTAGAGAGCAACAAGTGAGATGGAGCGATGATGCAAAGGGCTTGTGTGTAAAATAAGGTAAAGGAACTACTAGTTAACAGAGTTTATCTTTCTATCTTAGTATAATGCAGTGGTTCTCAAACTTTTTCTGTCAGGCCCCCCCTTTGGAGAAAAAAAAAGTCGGGCCCCCCAACACAAATAGTCACGTAATGGGCCACGTTAACATTTATTAAAATACATCAATATGAACGTGATCATTCCTTTAAAAAAAAAAAAAAAAATCCCTTAGAACAGTGATAATAAAACAATGCTCCATAAATCTGTGTGGTCAAAAAGATAAATACATAATACAATTGTGCAATCCCTTTTAGACCCTCCAGAAAAACGCGATTCTGCAATCGCAGAATTTACCGCATAATCAGCAAAATGGCGCAGATTTTTAAAAGGCTGCATATTTATCAAAAGGCCGCATAATCCCCGCATTTTTCCACACAAAGTTGAGGGGAAAAAAAGTTAACTTGTCTTGACGTGAAGTGATGATGATGATGACGCGACGTCATCAGCTTGCGCATCACAGAAGGTAAACAACACCGTATAGCAGAGGTGCCCAGTACGTCGACCGCGGTCGACCGGGCAATGCTGGTAGATCGCAAGTCATTCATAAAAATAAAAAATCCAGCTCCTCCCTTGGCCTCCCTGCCACTTAATTCAGGAGTTTACTTGATTGACAGAAAAAGCAACCTATCGCTTTCCAGTCTGTTAACCCAGAATGCAAAGCGATACAAAATCAGTCAAGTGCCGGGAAAACTCAAATTAAAGTTAAAGAAACAAACAAGAGACAAATATGGAGTCAGATTTGGGTCAATATTCTAGCGCGCAAAACAAGCTACTCACGAGCGGAAAATGTGCTTTTACACGCGCATGAAATGACCCTCGCGCGCAGATTAAACCCCCGCGAGCGGCTATGCTCGCGGCAGGGTCGGCGTCATGGGGGGTCATTCGCGGGCCATGCCCCCCCCAAATGATTCACTGTGCCCCCCCAACGCAGGGTGGGCAAGCCTTGCCACTTTGCCGTTTTTTTTTTTTTTTTAATCATATAAGTGAAAACGTTTCCACTAAAGGTTTTTTGTGTGAAATACATCAGAAATAAAACACAGCCTGAGGTGTGCTCACTGCTGCTCTCTGATTGGTGTGTTGCTTGACCAATGACCCCCGACTTTTGTTTTGTTATCATTCCGTGGCTGTGTGTTTAGATGAAAGCCCAGTGGCGATCTGTTCATCTGTTACACTGATTATACAGTAAAGCCATCGCAAATAATATGATATACAGTACAGTACAAGTACTTCTGGGTCTCTGTGTTTAATTCAAGCTCGGCTCTGTGTGTGTGTGTGGCACGAGCGCATTTTGTGAGTGCGCGAGTGGTAACGCGGAATGTTGTTGTTAGCATCTGGTTAGCTAGCTATGCTAACGGATATAAAGAGCTGTTTCTACACCAAGGTGGAGGAGAGTCCTCTCCTGTCAGACTGAGAGGATCGTATAACCTCAGCTCAGTGAGGTAAGGACTCTCAGTGTTTAGATAGTTCACTTTGGTGTAGGTTATCTCAGTGGGTCTCAAACGGTTTGGTCACCATTTATGTAAACAAGTATTTGCGAGGAACACCTTTATATGATCATTATAGTTATTAAGGAATAAGAGAATAAATGAAAAACGGGTATGAAATACTATAGGACAGTAACACAAGAATACGGTTTAAAAGGGGAGTGATTAGCAAAATATCCATGAAGAAAAAGTAAATCTGTGTACAGTTCTGTTTCATATGGATGCTGAGAGATGTAGGCTATCCATAGATCTCTTCATTTTGCTCTCAAAGTGCACCAGATTGATGCATTTAACTTCAATATTTAAAAAAATAATCTTCCCGGGGGAGCATGCCGCCAGACCCTCCTAGAGGAGGTTAGGTCCACCCCCACCTAAAACATGTTCACATGGATAGGATACTAAATACATTTGCACACTTTTTATATGTTGGCCTATGTCCATATGTTTCTGTTTTGGTGGTCGTTCCACAACCGTGCATGTATGCAGAAGTCATAGGTGCGCTATACAATAGCACTACACCCCTGCAATGGGTGTGAAAGACAATGGACTTTACAGCATGTTTTTTTTAAATTGAAGTTGCGTTGGTGTTTGTTTGTTGGTTGTTGACGGCAGTGTGTGCCCCCCCCGTGGTAAATGATTGCCCCCCCCATTTGATTTGTTCTAGAGCCGACCCTGGCTCGCGGGAGTGTCAGCCTCACTCGCTCGCGGAGTCTGTCTACGCGTGCGTGAAAAGTTTCTGGCACTTTGGGGCGGAGCCACTGGACTTTGATTGACAGCTGCAAGGAAGCCCGGAGTTGCCAGGTTTGATAAATGCCTGAACTACCAAGAGCCGAGGAGTGACAGCTGCAAGATCAGTTGGACGAGACTGAATGGTAAAGTTGTCCATAAAAAACTATTATATTCGGAAAGTGTACAGCTTTAGGCGGAGAAGTGTGTGTGTGTGTGTGTGTGTGTGTGTGTGTGTGTGTGTGTGTGTGTGTGTGTGTGGTGTGTGTGTGTGTGTGTGTGTGTGTGTGTGTGTGTGTGTGAGCGTGCGTGCGTGCGTGCGTGCGTGCGTGCGTGCGTGCGTGCGTGCGTGCGTGCGTGTGAGAGAGTGTGATTAAAATAGCCCTATTGCTTTTACAATAAATAAACATTGAATGTGTTTAATTGAATAGTAAAGGGGTTTAACGTTAATGGCAGGTTGTGTGTGAGACAGAATAAATAAGACAGCCCAATATTTTAAAAAAACATTTCGCAACTAACCGCAATTTCACCGCATAAAATCACATAAAAACCCTGCATGTTTAATCAGATAATCAAGGATTTTAGCCCGCATTTTTCTGGAGGGTCTACCCTTTGCTAGAACAATAAGTTATAATACTTTGCCATTTTACAATCTGTGCAAAGAAATGAAAAGAAAGAAAATGCTGATATTTGGCAAAAAAGTGTGTCTTATCACAGGTGGCTGCAATGAGCCTGTGTTGCACTGCACATTTCTTCAGAACCGGGTTGCAGGCTCTGTGGCGGCGCCAGAGATTTTCTTTTGGGGGTGCTGTGGGGTAGCTTGACCAAACCGTTTGAGACCCGGCCACTAGCTAGCTAGCTAGCTAGCTAGCTGTCTGTCTGTGTGTGTGTGTGTGTGTGTGTGTGTGTGTGTGTGTGTGTGTGTGTGTGTGTGTGTGTGTGTGTGTGTGTGTGTGCGTGTGTGTGTGTCTGTGTGTCTGTCTGTCTGTCTGTCTGTCTGTCTGTCTGTCTGTCTGTCTGTCTGTCTGTCTGTCTGTCTGTCTGTCTGTCTGTCTGTGTGTTTGTCTGTGTCTGTCTGGCCTGATCTGGTTCATACATTTGGCTCGCATGCATCCCCAAATTTGAGCTTGACAGCAGCCTATACATCTGAAACCACCAGTGCCTGCATATTCATAGAGAAAAAACATAAGCTCCAAAGAACAACTTGATGTCAGCGTGCCCGGGTGAACAAACGTCCTCTCATCAACAATCTTCAATAAACCCTGAGAAGAGCAATTAGAAATCCCTCCACTGATGATTATTCATCACGGCCCATGCAAACGCTGATGGTGTGGAAGTGCTGGTATAATTGGAGATGAAGGGTCGGGTATAAATTCTGCAGCTGAGATAATGAGGGAATCCGGAGCAGATCTATTCATCTCAATGATCTCCATCTCCAAACCATGATGGATCACTGCTGGATACCTCACCGGCCAATCATAAATCACCACACAAGTCTCGGCCAACAAAAGCTAATCTGTGAGGTTCATTAGGTGAGTTAGTTAACTTGCTTGGGAATGGGGAAACTCCGAAGTGCTGAACTTGGAGACGACTAGCTGAGCCTGTGTTTGCAGCTGTGAGCGGGTTGGCTGGAAGTTTGCAGAAGTTGAGGTGAAGTGATTTTGAACAGACTGGACTTCCAGGCCCCGCCATCAATCAGGGAAACAAAGAGCGAAAAAATTGAGGGAGCCAAACACAGCGAAATGAAAGGGAGGCAGAGAAAGAGATCTATGGAAGGCACAAACATTAACAGCTCTGTATTAATCTCACTTTCCGCCCCCAAAACTCCCAAACAACCCCCACAAGGTCATCCTCCAATCACTTCTCGGACACCTCGGGCATTCCCATCGGCACACGTCTCGGCAAACTGACGAAGCTTTTGCAGGGCGGCACAAATCTCTCAAAGCCCTCCCATCCGCCCATCCTACAAATGCTCCAGTGTCCATTACAGGGACGGATTCGCCGGTAACAAGCGCAGAATGTCCGACCTCTGTGATCAAATGAGTTGTGTGTCACCGTTAAATGTTTCCCTGGTGCCCCGCTCAGGGCCGACACTCCCCCGAAGGAAGGGTGTCGACTCAAATGATTAATGGAGTGACCCAGGCTGACTGCTCGTCAATATCAACAGAAAAGCACCTTCACCCATGTACAGGCACCTGAATAAAACACAATGATACAAATTATTGATAAACATCCTGCTTTCTATGTTTCTTACAGTTTGTATGTACACATGTGCATTTAATGTCCCACTGAATATTTAGAACTCTACATGGATTATAAAGGTTGGTCAAACATTAATATTAAAATGTATAACAACAATGTCTGCGCTGATTACATTAACACAAGCACCATTACCAATATTTTCTATCAGCCTGGTACAAATCCTAAAGCAGATGTCATGCCTTAAGAATTTGAAGTGTAACTTCAGCACTATCAACCTGGAACTTATTTCAGTGTTTCATTGTACAGACCCAACAGCAGTGGTTCGGTTTGCAAATATCGTTTTCTCAACATGTGAGTGTGCATTTGGCGTTGGCTGTTGAGAACAGGGCATGTCAAGACTCTTAAAAAAGACGGAGATCGACTTCCGGTGACGTCATGGGAGAAGCGCAGCTTAGAAGTGGAACTCCGCCAGACTATACAACAAAAATAGAGACAACTAGTATATAAGACGTTTTAAAAAATAAGAAAGAGCACTCCTGCATGATGAGGCGTCGTCAACCAGAAACAAAGCACCCAACAAACAAGATATCTCAAAGGAAAAAACCGATAAACAAAACGGAGACCGGCAGCCCAGCTAGCGCTAGAGCTTGAACAACAGATAGCAACATGTGCGAGTCGGACGCATGAAGTTACGTTGATGGGGTGAGCTGGGGAAACTCTGCAAGGAAAATCAAGAAGGGGCATAATCAAACAAAATGTCTATGGATCGACTGGAACAGACGGTGCTAGATATAAAAGTTCAAATGGGCGAACATGAGGGAGGATTGGAAAGTTGGAGGACAGAGTCGGCATGGCCGAGGACGTAGCGGTGCGGCATCAGAGGGCGCTCCGATACCTGATCCACCGTGATATTGCCCTCTCAGCCACCTGCGACGACTTGCAGAATAGACTGAGAATAAATAATGTGAGAATCTTTCAGGTACCAGAGGGGAGTGAGGGAGGAAACATGGCAGAATTTATTAAAGAACTGCTACACAAGGTGCTTAAAATACCATCACTAAAGGATATTAAGATAGAGAGAGCACACCGCTCACCCCCGTTTATGCCACATAGAGACCCGACAGCCCTCCAAGACACATCATCGTGAGATTTTTGGACGCAGCGGTTAAAGATCTGGTGATACGACAGGCATGGAGTCAGGGACAGGTCTCCTTCCAAGATAAAAGGATATTTTTTGATCAAGATTACTCTCCCGAGTTACACAAGAAGCGGGCAAAGGTGCACGAAGTCATCAAGCAGCTAAAAAAGAAGGACATACTGGCGAGGTGTATATACCCAGCGCAGTTCAAACTCAAGCTGGGCACGGGGGAGAAGACCTACACCACACTGTCCAGCGCTGCAGAGGTGCTGAAAGGCCTGGGAGTCGAAGTGCGCTGCGGAGAAAGAGAACGCACGGAGGATGAGTTAAAGGACGGATGGAGGAGCAGCGGGAAGAAGAAAAGAGACACGGTACTGTCAGCATCGGATCTCAGGACATTCCTGCAAGAAGAAGCTTAAATAGTCTCCCGATGCCGTTTACAAAACCAAAGTGACTGAAACAGGTTGGGAGTTGGCTCTGTTCTGCACACAGTAACGGTAACACATTGACAGTGGAAAAAGGTTATAAGTGGTTGTTACGTGTGCAAATACTACAAATTAGTTGTTCTCATAAGTTATTCTAATATTTTATTTACCAATTCTAGGCTCTGGCGGAGCCCGTTTTCTTAGTTCGGAATGAGTGAGTGAATTACACTCACTTAGACCTTTTTTACATGTTAGTGTATATTGGTCAGGTTAGCACTCTATGTGCTTTTTCCCACAGAGAGGGCTGGTCACACCTCTCTGCCCCAGCACCAGTGGGGATCTGTCACAGCTATAGTTCATTTGCTGTGGCTGATTGGACAGGTGGAAGTTCAGTTTTATGTTTTAAGTGTTTGTTGTATGTTTCTCCTGACATATGTTGCGTTCTACAGTTTGTTTTTGTTTATGCGATTTAGGCAACGTTTTTTCACGTGTCTTCAAGCAGGCAGGGCTTTTTACTCTAATGCTAAACAGAGATTATGGCTTACTTAAATATTGTTAGCTATAATGTAAGGGGAATTAACAACCCGATTAAAAGGAAAAAGATTCTGGGACAATTAAAGAAAATGGAATGCTCGGTAGCTCTGATTCAAGAAACTCACTTATCTGAAATAGAACATTTAAAATAAAGAGAGAGTGGGTGGATCAATCTATAGTGCATCATGTGGGAAGAGTAAAAAACGAGGAGTAGCTATTTTAATTAACAAATCAGTATTATAACAATGAGAAAGTCCTCCAGGATATTGAGGGTCGTTATGTTATGGTAATTGGAACAATAGCTGGCCTAAAAATAACTATCTTAAATGTGTATGCACCAAATGAAGACTGCGATTTATTTAAAAAGATTGCAGCCCTAGTGGCAGATAATGGAGAGGGAATAATAATCATAGGGGGGACTTCAATTGCACATTGAACAACAAAATGGATAGATTACCCGTAACAATAAGACCCTGCCTAAAATGTCCAGAAATGTCTTAAACATGATGAAGGAGCTGGGATTAGTTGATATCTGGCGACACCTACACCCAAGTGACAAAGACTTTACGTTCATGTCCCATGTATATGGAAGTTATTCAAGAATAGATTACTTTTTGGTGTCGAAAAAGGATACATACCGGATAAAAGATAGTGTAATTGAACCAATAACAATCTCAGACCACAGTCCTGTCTCTATGAAAATTAATCTGGGGTTAGATAAATGGTTTAAGTACTGGAGACTTAACGTCTCACTATTGGCAGATAACCGGATAAAACAGGAAATACGTTCTGCAATATCTGAATACTTTGCCTTGAATGATAATGGTGAGGTCTCCCCCTCGGTGTTATGGGATGCTGGTAAGGCCACGATTAGGGGCAACATTATTTCTATAGGATCTAAATTAAAGAAACAAAGACTGGCGAAACAACAAGAATTGGAAACAGAAATTAAAAGATTAGAGAGGGAACATAAGACATCTAGAAAAGAGGAAGTACTCAAAAAGTTGAAGGAAGTTAGAATTAAGCTAGATGCAGAATGAACTTACAAAGCAGAGGGAGCCCTCAGGTTCATAAATAGAAAATATTACGAAATGGGAAATAAGGCTAGCAGATTATTGGCATTTCAACTTAGAAAAGCCCAGTCCAGCCGCATTATCTCCAAATTAAACATCCTGAAACTAACCAGACAGAAACAGACCTAGGAAAATATCAGATGCTTTTGCAAAATATTATGCGCAACTGTATAAAAGCGAAGATCAGGAATTTAAGGAAGAAAGAATTAGTGAATTTTTCAATATGAATAAACTGGCAACTGACGAAGCATCTAAGTTAGTAGAGCCTATCAGAGAGGAGGAAATTAAGGAAACTATTACTAAACTAAAAAACAACAAATCACCGGGAGTAGATGGGTTTGCAGGTGAATATTATAGAGCCTTCATAAATGATCTTTCCCCTATATTATGTAGAGTATATAATGATGTATTAAATACAGGAGACCCCCCAAAATCGTGGTCAGAAGCTACTGTATCATCACAGTCCTGCATAAAGAGGGAAAGGACCCCATACAGTGCACTAGTTATCGCCCCATAAGTCTTCTATGCGTTGATTAAAAATTAACTTCAATCTTAGCAACCAGAGTACAACATATTTTAAAGAAGTTGATAAAACCGGACCAGACAGGATTTATTTCAGGTCGTCAAGGGACAAATAATGTGAGGAGAGCTTTAAACCTTCAATCAATAGCGGCAAAAGATAAACAACCTTCAATGCTTCTCAGCCTAGATGCTGAGAAAGCATTTGATAGAGTGGACTGGCTATTTCTTAAACAAACATTTTTGGAAATGGGTTTTGGAGAAAAATGTACTACATGGATTAGTTTGCTTTATAAGGATCCTAAATCAATAATAAGAGTCAATGGGCATTGTTCGGATTTTTTTAAAGTAGAGAGGGGGGTGAGGCAGGGCGACTCAATGTCACCTCTTCTTTTCGCACTCAGTATTGAACCCTTAGCGGAGGCTATACGCCAAAATAAACAGATTCAAGGAATAGCGGACGAGGGAGGGTCAATACATAAAATATCTTTATTTGCAGATGACATTTTACTCTTTATAAAACACCCCCTATCTTCTATGCCAGCTCTTATGCAGTGCTTGTCTAAGTATGGGGCAGTTTCAGGATACAAAATGAATCCAATTAAATCAGAAGCAATGATGATAACAGGGAGTTGGCCTACACAATTAAACAAGGATGTTTCTTACCGCTGGTCCAAGCAGGGGTTTAGATATCTAGGGATTATCATTACTCACCACCCTATGCATTTATTTGAGGCTAACTATAATACATTAATAAAGCAAATAAAGAATGACATGATACGGTGGGAAATTCTCCCCCTGTCGCTATTCGGAAGGGTAGAAACTGTAAGAATGAACCTACTCCCTCGATTACTCTTCCTATTTCAATCCCTTCCTGTGGGAATTCCAGCCTCCATCTTCAACATGTTAAATAGACTTATATCTAAATTTATTTGGCAGAATAAGAGACCCAGAGTAAGACTTAAAACTCTTTTTCTACCAAAAGAGAAGGGAGGCTTAAGCCTGCCAAATTTGAAATATTATTATTGGGCTGCTCAGTTAACGGCAATAGTGGCCTGGATTAGAAAGGATGAGGAAACAGGATGGGCACAGATTGAGCAGAGTGCAACTAGGGGTTGTCGTTATCATTTTGCCTTTTATTGATATAAAATCTGTCAAGAAAGTTAAGATTGAGAACGAATGGATAGGGCATACCCTGAAGTTGTGGACGGCAGTTAAAAAACATTTCAGGAGCCCAGAATCAATATCAAGAGCCATGCCAATTATAGGCAATATAGAGTTTCTCCATCTAAGTGATGGAGGTTTTAAAAGATGGGCCGATAAAGGTCTTATCACAATGAACCAAATGTTTGATGGAACAGATGTCAAATCCTTCTCCCAACTTCAAGAACAATATGGGCTCCCGTCAAATGATTTATATAGGTACTTCCAGATAAGACACTATATTACAAGCCACAAGGAAAGAGAAGCAATCAAAAAAATCCAAACATTATAGAAGAATATTTTATTAGTATTGCAGAAAAATGCTTCCCAATAAGAAACATGTCTCTCACTTATATAAGAGGCTTATGGCAGACGACTCCCAAAACCTGGAATGTTAGAGATAAATGGGAATTGGAACTAAACATTATAATCGAAGATGCAGTCTGGGAAAGCTTATGTGTGGGCAGTCATAAAGGAATTAATAGTCAGTTATGGAAAGAGTTTGATTGGAAGCTGAAAATCAGATTTTTTAACACTCCTTTTTTAATTTCTAATTATGTACAAGGACCATCGGTCGCATTATGTTGGAGGAAATGCGGAAAAATAGGGGATCATACACATATCTTTTGGGATTGCCCAGTAATTGAAGGATTTTGGAAATCTGTTAAAGAGGAGATTAGAAACATCCTGGAAATGACTGTTCCTCTGGAGCCATGTTGTTCTTGCTCGGAGCTATACCTACAGACATTTACGATTCAGACCAGCGGTACATATTACGGATACTGTTATTAATTGCCAAAAAGATTATAACTCTGAACTGGAAAAATGCAAAACCTCCGACAATCATTCAGTGGAAGCACAGACTTAAACAAGTCTACACGATGGAACAAATGACGGCGAGCCTGCAGATAAAAATGGACTCTTTTACCCAAAGATGGAACTGTGTTAAAATATATCTGGATGTATCGCTGGTTGAAGAGGGTTGTTGAAACTGAACCGAACTTTAGATGAATACTAGGGAAAAAATCCCTGTGTAACTGATCCTGCTGTGCCAAAGATGTCAGTCCCTATGTAAAATGCTTTCATTAATATGTATTTGATTTTAGTTTATTTATTTTTATATCCCAGTTTGTATTTATTTATATTATTTACTTAATTATTTCAATTTATACTGGATTTGCTTTATTTCAATATTAACTATACTTTGCTTTGTCATGTAATCATCTGTCATTTGAATGAAAACGTCCTATGTCTTGTCTTGTTTGTTAAGAGGAAAAAAACAGTTAAAAAAAAAAAAGAGGAGATCATTGTCAATAATCTTACCCTGGCCACACATATAATAATAATAATAATATTAATCCTTATATTTATTATAGCGCTTTATCAATGACTCTCAAAGCGCTTTACAAATACACATTACACATACAGATCATACATGTAATGGTTATCTACTATGGACAATACCCACAGGAGCAAATTCGGGTGAAGTGTCTTGCCCAAGGACACAACGGCCTGACGCAGTGGGGCGGGAGCGGGTTTCGAACTGGAGTTCCCCAACGCCCCCTTGATCTGATGATCCACAGACCACTGCGCCACCCGTCCCTACGTATATATATCATGCATATATATATATACCATATATATAATGCTTCCTACAAAAAAAAGTCTGTAGCCTGAATCCTGTCTTTACAGGTGTAGCTAGAAAATAGTTCGGAAATCAGTGTGTACAAAATAAAGGCAATACAGTTGAATTTGTATCTGAAAAAAGTGTCCTCACCACTTTTGAAAACAAAGTGTCAAATCAGTGCAAATGAATTTGTTAATACATGTGTGTAAGTACTCATATGATTTGTATGTACATGTATGTGAAGGTGTATGTATTGAAATAACTGCAGTGATATACAGTATAAATATATATAAAGCATATAAATATATGTTGTGTTCCACCATTCATCAGAATTCTTGGCTGTGCCCCCCTACCCCCACCACCCCTTCTATACCTCTGGAATCTGGAGCACTGAGTCAGAAAATTAAGTCTGTGCTCAAATATGACCCTTTTCACAATGGAAGATTGAGATTCTAACAGTGCTTGTGGTTCACAGTGGGAGAAAAGCTGCACTCGATGGTATCTGATGCAGAAATTAGACACAACAATTCATCTCCCTTCATTCAGAACTAATCACAGCTTTAGCTAATGCTGATTACTGTAATGGAAAGGCGAGACAACTGAGAGGGAATATGACACACATACAAACAAAAAACTGTACACACTGGCATTGTTTCGTATGTCGTCTGTGCAGCATTTTTTATATGCTGCTTGCTTTTGGAGAAAAGGAGCTAAAAAAAAAATAAGGAAGAAAAGGAGAGAAGCAGTCTATGTGAGTTGTCATCAAGAAAAATGATGTTGCCACCAGTAGGTTCCGCCAGGACTTACCCACAATTCACAATGGCCGACTGCGCAATAAGTGTTTATCAATAACCCAGAAGCCGGATGGATAAGAGAGGACACCTTCCTCACAAAATGACGTGTGTGTGTGCGTGTCTGTGTGCCTGTGTGTGTGTCAGAATTCATAGAGAAAGGTAGGGATTTGTGGACTTTTTATTGGAACATTGCTGCTACATTGTAATTGGCTGTTTTTATCGGGACATACTTTATAAAGAACTAACTGAATCTCTTTATGTATCGTTTCTGGTTTTAAAAAAATGTTTTTTTTTAACGTGTTGTGGATAGATGCCTGAAAAAAGATCTTCTGGTTAACACGAGCTGAAAAGATTTGACGTTTCATTCTACGACACAAAATTCGCCAATAATTACCACACTTGAGAACGTCCGAAAAAATGGCGTTTGCTAACAAGTGACAAATTAAAACTACTAACTTAGCGGTGGTCATGCGCAGCCTTGTGACTTTTTTGTTGTTGTCCCTTTTACTTCCTCCTGATTGCAGCAGGCCCGGTTCCAGAACAAAATGACTAAGGGTGCAACTGAGATTAGAGAGGGTGCAGTGGTAAAGTGATATTTTATAAGTGGGGAGTGGACCTAACACCCTCTAGGGGGTCCGCACCTCCTCTAGGGGGGTCCGGGGGCATGCTAAATATTGAAGTTAAATGCATCAATCTGGTGCACTTTGAGAGCAAAATGAAGAGATCTATGGATACATCTCAACACCCATATGAAACAGCAGATTTACTATTTCTTTATGGATATTTTACAAATCACTCCCCTTTTAAAACCGAAATGTCTACATGCATACAGAAGATGGCATATTTTTGTGAGGAATATTCCAGCCAATCTCTGTTGTGAAAACCATGAGCTGCAAAATGAGCACCTTACCCCACTGTACAGGCGAGTTGAGTACTTTTTTTAATATACCTGGGCAGGCTCTGTTTTGCCGAGGTCCTCTGGCACTTGCGGGCCGCCGAGGGGTGGCGGTGTTTTGGGGCAACGAAGAGGGCGAGGCGGGCAAAGCCGGCGAGTCGGGCGGGAGTACGTTAGTGTCCACGACAGTGGCCGCGGGTAACGTAATCTCCCCATGATCTGAACTGTTATTACCTGCAGTAGATGCAGTGTTACTGCTGGCGATAAGGGCTGGTTGTTTTAACCATTTTCTGATGTCCATCACTGACTGCTGTGTAAGCACTTTGCAAATGACGAACGCGCAGCGGCACAGGTCACGCGCACCTGACATAATAATGTTACTTACCGTTTAAATTTACCAAATAAATGCAGCAGACAATGTTATTTAACCATAACTAAAATGTATTTTATTTCAACTATATTCTATATTATATATTATTACTACCAATATTTTTCACTTTTAATTAAAAAAAAATCACTTTACATTTTTTTTCACTTTTAATTTTTCAAATGAGGGTGCATAACAACTCAATGAGGGTGCAATGCACCCTTATGCACCCCCGTAGAACCGGGCCTGGATTGCAGTCACGCTTCAAAATTACAAAGTGGTGTTAATACAGTATGTGGATATTACATGCTGAACAAAACGTGTTATAAAAGGTGTGTTTGCTACAGAGCTTATTTTCTTTCATATTCCGGAATCAAATGGAAAAATCCCATTGCTTTTTGTTGAGGGAGAGCTTGCGATGCTAATTGCGGGTCGGCCTACAAACAAATGTCATCACTGCACGTCAATATACTTAGAATTGTTCCACTGAAAAACACACTCTTTTATCTTAACATGCTTATGCTTTGAATTCAAACTATCATGCTACATCTTCCATTACGGCAAGTAGTAAAACATTGATTTGGACAGAGGAATACCAACTAACAACAAATGTCTCCTTGACACTGAATCAGATAAATGTCATATCACCAAAACTCAACCAATG